>NW_011645793.1:19735-32313 GCF_000223845.1 Gregarina niphandrodes | reverse complement strand
GACCTCCCGCTCGAGTGGGTCGTGCCTGCCACGCCAGCGCCTGCGCCGCGTGGATATCGCCGCGTCGTGGAAGACCTCGCCACCGTGGACTTGTGCAACGCGCTCGAAGGGCATCATTTCCTCGATTACCAATTCCCGCAGCAAAACCAGGGACTCGAAGACCGGTACATCAACCGATAGACCGACACGTCTACCGGTAAGGGTTCCGCCGAACTCTGGATTAGCCGCCGTCAGCGAACAGCGCCGGATAGCCACCAGTTCACGGATAGTTGAATTGCGTGAATTCAGTCTCGTGGTAGGTCCAGGCGGGGACGCCGTCGTCTACGCGATAGTACTGTTCGAACTCTTGTCGCGCTTTGCGGCGCGCTTGGTGCTCACGGTGCACCCTTTGCCAGACGCTGTACAAGAAAAGCAGCAACACAGTTACCACCAGCGAGAAAGCCAAGTAGAGCAGCACGTCGCCGAATGTAATTAACTCGCCGGCCAAGGTGCTTCGTCCGGGTAAGAGTGATCCAGACGCGGACGACAATGATCTGAAGGATAGCAACCCGCCGTGGTGGTGGTGGTCGTGGTGGTGGTGGTCGTGGTGGTGGTGGTGGTCGTGGTGGTGGTGGTGGTGGTGGTGGTGGGGGTGGTGGTGGGGTGTGGTGGTGGTGGTGTGGTCGTACTGGATAGTTTGTTTGCACTCGGCCTGTTTGGAGGTGAGGGCGAGGCAGGCGGCTTTGAGGAGGTTGGTGGGGTCAGTGGTGGAGCCTGCGAAGCGTGCGCCGTTTATACGAGCAGCGGTGACCCCCCAGGCGTTGTTTTCTCGTTGGCTGAGGAGCACGTCTTGGGCGCGGTCGGTGAGGCAGTTGTTCAGGTCTGCCAGTGGCAGGTCGAGTTCTTTGAGAAGTTTTCGTCCGCAGCTAGAGTCGAGAGTGTCGGGTGGCGTGGGTGTGCATTTATCGGCGAAGGCGGTTAGGTAGTTCCAGTAGGCCTCGGAGTAGAAGACGACAGATCCGCCTGGAAGGGAGTCTTTGCCGTTAGGGGGGGGATCTTGGTCGTCGTTAAAGTCCTGGTCGTTGTTAAAATCTGGGTCGTCGGCAACGGGGTCGGCGGGGTCGGCGGGGTGGGCGGGGTCGGCGGGGTCGGCGGGGTCGGCAACGGGGAGTGGTTGGGTGGTGAGTCTGCGTATGCAGAGTTGCAGAAGGTCTTCCTGAAGCGTGTTCGCGTCGGTTGCGCAGAGTTTCGGGTTGCCTTGAAAGCAGTATGTGTGTGAAGCATCTCGGTCAGCAAGGTACAGGTGGCTGTGGAAGTCGAGAGTGCCTCGGAGGGCGGCGACAGCAGGTGCAAGCGTCTGAAGTGTGTGCAGTGAGCCGGTGTGGTCGGGTGAGTACCAAAAGTCTACACGTACGACGTCACGTTGCGGAATGTCCCATTCTAAAGCGACGGTTGGCGGATCAGCCGCATGTCTCAGCAACGCGGCACCATCCTCGCGTGACACGAGTACCGAGGGGATTGTGATGTTCGGGAATGACCCGTCGTCCGACACCACGGCCTGCTGGATATCCTGTCGCGTCCACGTCGAATTCCCATAATCCACAATCACCGCCGCCGCCGCTCCCAACTCCTGTGCTGCCGCCACCTTCTGAGCAAAACTACATACTCCCCTTCGCAGCAAATATATGTCTCCCGCAGCCGCCAGCTTGGACCCGGAAATAGGGGTGGAGGCGGACTCCCTGGACACTCCCTGGATCGAATCCAAGGCTGCCCCGGACTCGCCGTAAAGAGAAACAAGAGCATCTCGGTAGTCAGGCGCGCAACCCGAAGCTTCCACGTACAACAGTCGACCAACCAGAGCCTCACCGTACTCCGGACACCCGAAGGTCGACGTCGACACCGGCACCACCTCACCCTCGGATTGCAACTCCTGTCGCAACGAGTCTGGACTTATGACCCGCAACTGAGCCACCACCAAAAACCACGGCCCTACAAGAGAAACGGTTACCGGGCAGGGGATCAGGTTCAGTGGTAGGGAGGGGCAGGGGATCAGGGGGGTCACCTAGAAAGATGTGGCTTTTCATTTAATGGGCAATAATACTTCCACTGCGCTCGCTGAAGAGCCCTACGAGTCCGTGAGTGAAATCCTGGACCTCGGCGGTGGTGAGTTTTATGTGACTACGCGCGATGACTTGGCGAACCTTAAGGCTCTTGGCGACGTCGAAGAGATCACTGACGCCACGTTCAAACTCAAAGTCGGTCGCCACGCCATGGTCATCGTCGAAGCCAACATCAACCAAATACTCAACGTGAGTGCGGGAAGTGTGTGCACACGTGTGTGTAGGGGGGATACTTATCTGTGGGTGGTATACAAAGACGTTTGACAGGCGGTTGGTCAGCACCGGTGGGAGCAAAGTCTGTCGTTGGGACTACGACGTGTGTACGGGAGTGCCCCGGAGGAGGTGTTGATCTTCACAGTGGCGTCGTACCTTTACCGGGAGACGTCTTCTTCCTCGGCACTGGCGCCAGTGGACGGAGATATCTCCCCCTGTTTCGGAAAGGGCCGCTCCAGCTCGGCTTCCTTCGTCACCCCATTGCCCGCGGAAAGCCGCGCTCGGACCCAGGTCTCGCGGGAGCGCGAGACCGCGCCGCTACCCCCCGCCACGGAAGAGGCAGACGACGCTCTCGACCTCCTCGCTGCCCCCGGTCCCGCTGGGCTCGCTCCCGGGTCCGGACTCGCCGCTGAGGAGCTGGACAAGTTCGTCGACGGCGATCCCGATCACGACCTGGACCTCCACGACCTGGACCTCCACGACCTGGACCTCCACGACCGGGGTAATGACCGGGGTAATGACCGGAACTATGACCAGGCTCAAGACCGGGGCGAGAAGTCTCCCGGCCGGGGCGAGAAGTCTCCCGGCCGGTCGGACGACGTCGAGTACCCCCACCCCCCGTCGCCCGCGAGTCCCTTGGAGAGTCGCCGAGGACCTGCGTCCGAGTGGGAGACTGAGCTGTCTGGGGTTGAGCAGTCAAAGCCCGATGTGTCGAAGGCCGATGTGTTGAAGACCGAGCAATCACGACCGGGGTTGGCACGAGGCGATAAGTTGGGTGAGGAGCAGGAGCCGAGTTCTTCGCAGGAGTACTCCGAAGACCCTGGGCGGTTGGGCGGTTCGTTCAAGGACGGTCGAACTGTTTCTTTTGGCAGGCCGGACGAATGGCGTTCGGGTTCGAGTCCGGAATTGGCGAAAGAGACGGGTGTGAAAGAGACGGTAGGGAGTCAGGAGATACGGCCGGTGTCAAGAGGGCGTGCGAAGAAGCCTAAGCCGTCGACGCCGATCAAGAACACGCCTCTCAAGACCACGCCTCTTAAGACTACACCGGGTGCACGAAAAGCTGCTCCCAAAGAACCCGTGCCGCCCCAGTGGGATCTATACTGTGTTGGTGAAGAGAACAACCCTGCCGCCGTCCCCGGCGAAGGTCGTAACAAGAGAAGAAAGAACACTACGCCACCTCGTAGTTCTCGAAGACCCCGCAAAGTGGAAGGCAATTAGTGGAAACGATAGATAACTTGACCGAGTTGGCTAGCTCGCACCCGATTGAGTCAGCTGCCAAGTCAGATCCAACGACCAAGTTAGCTAGCTAGACAGATCCAATAAACTCGTGGCTTAGTTAGACGGATGCAATTTTAGCTGCTGGCCACGGCCGCGCGTTCGTTACGACCGAAAATAGGCAGTGAGGCTGTAACTTATAAAAAGTACTCGCGTCCCGCCTGGGTCCTGAGAGAGCTCCGGTGCGAGGAGACGGTGGCGAGTTGTGCGGCCAGTCGTGCCGAGGCCAGGCTGGCCCGACCCGACCCGACTCGACGCCTTGGCTGGCGTGGACAAGGTAGACGCAGCGAATAAGAGCAGTCAAAACTAGCTGGGCCGGCCACCCGGTGTGCGTGGTCGCACAGTGTGTCGCGGCCGCACGGGTGTGTGCTAAACTGACAGACGCCGCCACTAACAACCGGCAGCGAAAATAGAATTGGCTTCGGGAGTACAAGAGTAGTCGGGTAGTTGACTCGACCAGAGAGTTCTTAAGGCGGGTTCAAGCGGATCAATCGAGCCATCATCGAGCGGTTCCTCGCGCGGATCAGGATGATGTGCATGATGGATCCGATCACGTGTGATGTAGACAGGTAGTTGCGAGTCGACAAGACTTGGGTCTTCGGTCATGACACAGAGCGCAGCCAATGTAGAAGGGAATACCTCCTCGATCACTTTGATCGCGAGTGGAAGCTGACGTGCATGTGGACCTTCGATGCCGGTGCGCAAGACCATGCGCGACACGTCAACCTCCAATTCCTCCAGTGCCTGCCACAAGCGCCCGAAAACAGCGTAAAAGGCCTCTGTCAAGCCGCCACCCGCCTCCGGGCCGCCTACCTGGGTGTCGCTTGACGCTTGCTGGTGATCGTCCCCCATGCGGTCGGGACGGTCAGCGCCCATGTGATGGTCACCACCTACGTGGTGTTCACCTACGACGTGGCGTTCGCCCACCATGTGACGTTGGGCAGGCCTGACTGTCACGGACTGGACCGGCTGCCCGGATTTGAACCGGCAATCTATCATAGGTAGAAGGCCAGCATGTTGTGCGTGACAGGCGAACCACGCAGCCGAAGTGGCCGCATACGTCACAACTTTACGACTAGGGAGTGAACCAGACTTTGAACCCACGCGTAGACGAAAAGGCAGCTGCCAAGCCACAAGCTCCACGTGTTTAGGCAACGCCGTCAATACACCAACAATAGCGTCCACACCAACTGGCATTTCCTCCTCAGCCGCGAACTCCAAACTCGTCGGCTTCGGCGACAGAATCACAGGTTTGTACAGAGAGTTACTTTCCATTATCCGACTAATCACACTCTAGCAAAAAAGGATGTGTGGAAACCGCACACACCATGCAAGACTTCTGTGATGACACACACGTGTGTGTGGGTGGATCATGTAGTCGTGATGACACACCAGCACTGCGCACGACAGGCCTCAAGGCGCGCCAGGAGGGGGCTTCACGCCCATGCTTGACGCCCCTATTTGTGCGTAGCACCCATGTTAGCTTAGCACCCGCAGTGAGTCACCAGCCGCAGTGGATCCGCCGCCATCGCTAGGGCCCGATCTGTGCTCAGGTTTGGCCCCCTGTGCAGCCTTGGCGCAGGCTTACCATCTTATCTTCGGCTTGATCTTGGGCCACCATTTCGGTTTGATATCGAGGAAAATGGAAGTTGAAAAACCATGGAAAAGCGGCAGGTTCGCGTACGGCAGTTCACGCGAGGCCGTGCCGCGGCACACCCGCAGGGTTCCAACCCGCACGGCCCCAGCGCGTCCCCGCCGGGTGTTTCCCCGCCCAATGTTTCCCCGTCTGGCGCTGCCTCAGGACGTGACCGGAGTGAGGCCGCGACAGACTCGGTCGCGGAAAAGTTGACGACCACGGCGTCATCGTCGGCGCCGTTGTCGGGAATCGAACCGTCGACCGATTGGTGGCGGTTGACGCATGCTGCGTTGGCGGCTTTAGGTTCTGCGGCGTTGGCCAGTACCCAGCGTGTGGTACACCGGGCCGTATTCCTCGGGTGGTACGCGGCGGACACACGGCTACTCGGCTCCTGGTTGACGGTGCGCCACTACCTTGTGTGCTGGACGGTGTATTTTGCCCTCTCCATCTGTGTGCAGGCGGTGCTGGTTCACGCTCTGAACCGTTTGCTACCGATTGATTATCCTCTCCTCCTAGGTGACGGCGGTCTTGACGCGATTGCTGTCCTCGCCCGGAATCGAACTCGTGACCTGCCGGTCGCCACCAACGTCCCGGAAGTGGACGCGGATCCCGAGGAAGACACGGATTACTGTCAATTGCTCACGTTCATCACCACCTTTTGTTGGATAGACAGCTCCATTGCCATATGGCTGTTCAAAAGCAGTCCATACCAATCCACATCATTCGTCACTCTAGGATTTCATGACTTTGCCATTTCGAGCACGGCTAAATGGTTGTCACTGCGCCTCAACCTTGCTTTTCGTGGTGGTCGTAGTTTTCCGCCACCCAGATTACTTGCCGCCCTTCAAGTTGTTGGTGCATTCCTCGTCCTCGGCGCCATCGCTGTGGCACACTACCGTCGTGCCACCCGTCCCTACAAGACCGGCTCACTCGCCCGCACCTGCCGCCTAGTCGCAGCTCAACACTTCCTCCAACACTTCCTCTGGGACCTCAAACAGCGCCTCTGACCGAAGTGATCGGAGAAATCGGGCGGGCGGGCGGACGGGCGATCAGTAATATCGGACCAGTACCGATGCCAACGGACAGGGGCGAGGTTCGAACCGGGGGTTGTGGGGTGTGGGTTTCACCACCTTTTTCGCATGAGATTAGATCAAACACGCTTTGCAGACCCGGTCTGGTGGGACGACCGAGAGGTCGACGAGATTCTCAACACACGGACCAATTTGTTCGGCTATCCGGCGCCGGCTGCGTCTACCCAGATTCTGCAGACGCAAGAAGCCGTCTGTGAATACAGTACAAGCATGCTCGAACAGATCTTTGGAAACGGTCACTACTTTCGACCCTCAGAAGCGTTGGATTGCACCACGGAAGACCCCAGGGAAGACCCAGGAAAAAACTACAGCCCGGTGAAAGGTTCAACGGAAGGTCTAGCGGAAGACTTCGCGGACTACCGGGCGAGTCACGAGCTGACGAGTCACGAATTGACAAGCCACGAGCCACCGAGACGAGGGCCGTCAGACCCGTTTAATGCGGACGAGAGTGGCATCTTCAGCGAGCCCCACACCGCTTCCGATGAGCAGTCGGTCCGGCGGAGCCGCGATCAGGATTCGCACCAGGACCGGGATGGAGAGCGGGCGGGGGATGGCTTGGCGGAACGGGGAGGTGACCCGCCTACGTGGACAGACTCGTTCCTGCAGCCTAGCTTGCTGGGAAACCCGGACCCGTCCAGTCCTCGTGAACCCATGACTCGCTGTCCGCAGGTCGTGGGTTCGAGTCCCGCCGGTCCCCCGTCCGCAAGGGTCAGCGTGGCCTCCGTGGTCTACCTCGCGGGCCCGCCTTCCATCGGATTCTTCAACCCTCGACACGACCACCCCGCCATCCTCTCCTCTGGCTCCTCCTCTGGACCGCCCCGTCCGCTCCCGGGCTCGCCCTACGACACGCACGGCTCGGCCACCACTCCCAGTGGAAAGTCCAGGATGGAATTCAAACCCGGTACCACCCACAGTGAGTCCCACACCCATCCCATGACACGGGCACTGTGTAGCACACACTGACACACCGTGTTGCACACACTGTGGCACACATTGACACACTCGGCACACACAGTGAGGCATCAGGACTTGTGGATGATAGAGAGAGCGGAATGGCGGACGAGGCTTTAGGACGTCCGGGTCAGAGGCGCAGGGTGGGTACGAATTCGTCGCCGGGCCGGTCGTTCCTGTTGAGCAGTCGTGAGAACATTGAATTGGCTTTCGAGGCGCCGTCGGGAACCGGTTCCTCGGCCGGAGGGTTCTCGCCACGTAGTGGGTCCACCCGTCCTAGGAAGTCATCTCCTGAACAATCATCTCCTGAACAGTCATCCTCTCCCGGAGGCTTCTTTCTTGGGTCTCGTCCTGGTGGCGCAAGACCGGAGCGGAATAAGTCCTCCGGACGAGTGTGTTCGCCGTCTTCATCTTGTTGGTGTGATGCCCCGATTTGGGGAGCGTCCTCTTCGGGGCGCAGTTCTGGGCGGTACGGGGACGCCCGTTCCGAGTACTCGGCCGGTGGTCTACTTCGTTGGATTGATGGTGAAGAGTGTGACTGTATTGCCCGCACCTGCTATGACGATTGTCTCGACTGGCTGCTATGGGGCGTTCATGACCAACGACTACGTACATTTCAAATCCGTCGAGATGGAGACGTCGCACTGGGACTTATATCACGCGTCATGGCACTCCACGGGAAGGCGGGTGGGAATACAGCTATGGGTGGAAACACACGTGTGTTCGGAAACACACGCGCGGGCAAAAGTGTGGGCGGACAGAGTGGCGCTATGGCTGGAGGGAGTAGGAGGTCTGGTCGGCGGTTGCCGAAGATGTTGTTGCTGTTATACAAGGACTCATGTTATCTATTTGATAGGGATAGTTCGGTGGTGGAGTTGCGGGAGCGGGAGGCAGCGAACCTGATCCGGACGGGTTCGGTGAGCGGAGGGCCAGCGAAGAAGTACTTCAGTTTCAACCCTGAGAGCGGACGGATGGAGACCAAATACCGTTTCCATTACCACGTGTGGACGGTCGTGTTGGATAGCGTGGAGGAGGCGGAAAATCTCGCGACCTCCACCACCGTGGTTCGAGCCGCGGGGACGACCACAACCATCACCACGACCACCGTTTCCGGCACGTTGCGCGCAGGCGAGACCTGGGCCGCCGGCAAAGGCACGGAAGCGGTTCACTTTCGCGGCCCTGCACCGACACTTGCCCACGGGTCCGTATTGCCTCGTGGGCCCGCCGTCGTCCCTGGACAGCCTTTCAGTAGTTGCCTACCCACATCTAGCCACGTGCCCTCAAGCCATCTACCGTCCCACTACGTACCGTCCAATCGTCCTGTAGGAGTTGGCTCAGAACGTATGATGCGCTCTCTGGCGTCGTTCTGCTCTACGAACAGCCTCTCTAGCGACCCTTCTCCTACAGCCGCTTTGTCGGCCCGATCAAGGAGGCCTGGGTCAGTGTACAGTCGTGTGCACAGGTTAACCAAACACGTGCAGTGCCCTTTGATAGTCATCGGTGATGATCCCAAAGCGGAAGTGGACATGTTGATCAACTTGCCTTCTTTTACTCGCAGTGAGTTCAAGAGCTACCTGAAGACCTGCAAGACGTCCATTAACTCAACCGGCGAGCTACGACGTCTGTTCCTCCAGTTCGGAACCCGCTATGAGTTGTATAGAAACAATGCGGGTCTAGTATATAATGCTCTGTATGAACAGCTGCTGCGCATCATTGATGGATATACTCAGCCCCCCGGCAGCGACTTCGTTCCTGCTCCCGCCGGCGCACCAATTCTCACGCGTTACGGAGACCTGGGCAGGCTGCCCGAAGACTATTTGGTGCGGAAGTTTCTCTTTAACGTTCGTGTCAAGGATGAACTGATTTGGCACAACAATACCTGGATCCCCCTGAAATTATTGGGCTGGGACACTGCCAGTTCCAACCTCCTCAAGATCCTCAATGAAGGCGCCGTTGTCGACATACTCAATGACAATTTCTTCTCCCAATTCTACCAAGCCTTGGCCGGCTATCCTCTCGTCCACCGCGCCAAGCCGCAAACTTTCAGCGGCTGCTATCCAGGGTCAGGCTTACTGCCAAGCTTCCAACCGACCTCAGACTGCTGTCAGATACCCGACAGCCAGTTCCGGTCAATGAATGCGTACATTGCAGCGGAATCTCTGCTTAAAATCCAGAACGGATTTTACAAAAAAGTGTGTGCACACGCTTTTAAATGCGCTTTGTGTCATCGAATTCAAGTCCATCTTTGCTCAGACGTATTTGCGGATGCTACCGCCTTGGGCATTGACTTGGCTACGGTACAGCATGGCTGCGGCGAGACTACGGATGAAGATGATATCTGTCGAACAAAGTCAACGACGGATGCGGTTTTGGACTGTATTTGGGACAGCCAGTTTTTAGTCAACAATCCGATCTTGTTTGACGCCCATTCGGGCGGCCCCAATTCCGGAGTCAATTGGGACGGTCTGACCCAATTAATTGGTCAGCAGTTTCGGCGATCGCGACGGCAGCTACGCTTGCAGTCCGGTGCCTTGCAGTTCCCACGAGGGGCGCGCCCGCGAGAGTCACATCCAAGAAGGCGTTCCTCGCGGCGTTACGAGATCGATGAAGTGGTCGTGGTGCACCAACTGGGCGGCCTGAGTCTGCTCCGGCTTTTCTCTATTTGCGCGCCAGCTTCTCAACGTGTCCCGCGCACCAGTGTCCGCTCCGAGATGACGCTCTACCCGCCTATGTACGTCTGCAGCCACTCTTCGTCTGCCGAGGAGTCCCAGCCATCGCCCGCCAGTAACCGTGCTCTCACCTTGCCCCACGAAATTTGCCTCGACGACTTTTCCAGGAGCATCAGCAACGTCGGAGTCGTCATTGACTCCCAAGGCAGTCCCACGGCCCGCTCTATGGAGGACATCGATTCCGGGAGGGGGGACCACGGAAGAACAAACCCCGGACTGGAAGTCGGTGTCCAGAAAGTGGGGGATCTAAGCGGAGATCTAATGGGAGCCCCGGCTGGATCCCTGACCGAAGATGTCATGAGAGAGATGGTGGGAGACTTGGTGGGAGGGACGAAAAGCTCCCCCCCGGAGACTGAGTGCCCCCCGCCGGCGCGGGAACAGTTGCCCGTGACACGGCCGCGCCTGCAGCCAAGCACCCAGTCGGCCCTGCTTTGGTCGCAAGCCACCTCCGTCCAGGCTCGGACCCGCACGTCAGGTAGTCTGGACCCGCCTCCGGATCCCGACGACGGCAACTCGGACTCCGAGCCCCTGGACTTGACGATTTCCGACGAGTTGGACGATGACTTGGACGACGA
Organism: Gregarina niphandrodes; assembly: GCF_000223845.1. Lineage (NCBI taxonomy): Eukaryota > Apicomplexa > Conoidasida > Eugregarinorida > Gregarinidae > Gregarina > Gregarina niphandrodes. The sequence goes on along the minus strand of NW_011645793.1, from coordinate 21,744 downwards.
GTTTGAGGAGCCGGGCCGTGTCGCGTTCCAGCGCATGTTCGTCGACCGGCCCTCCTGGACCAGCCGGAAGACTACCATTGAGGAGGCTGAAGAGCTTATTTGGACTGACGTGGTGGACGTTTACCATCTCCACCTCGCGCCTTACTGGACCGTCGCGCCCGAGGAAGCCGCGGGGCTGCGCCGCACTCTCGGACGCCAACTCCGTCACGAACTGCACTGTCTGCTTCGCCTCGGCCCCGGCCCCGTTTGTGCTGATGCTCTGCACGATGATGACGTCCTTCATGGCCACTGCGAACTTGACGCCGACGCGGACTGGACTCTCACCCTCGCCAGGCCCTAGTCCTGCGCGAGAGGTGGATCGACACCGAGCCAGGCTTTTTTGGGCAAACCATGACGGAGGCGGACGTCAGCAGTATGTTGCCGGACACTTTCTTGGCACGTGTGCTTGCAGACGAGGGTGTATTGTAGAGGCGCAGGAGTTGGAGGCCGTGGGCGCGGCGTTGTTGGGTCGGATGTATGCGTCGGCGAGTGTGCGCGGAGGCGGTTGGTTTCGCGGCGTACGTTTTCGATGGAACCATTACCGGTATGTGTGGCGCGTGTGTCTGTACTATGGGTTGGTGTGTATATTTTGTTTGGCTCAACTGGCGCCGACTTGGCTGTTCTACTTTTACGCGCGTCGTGTGAAGTGCGTGTCATACGAGCGGTGCGGTTGGTTCAAGAACTACGAGTGTGGGAAGCGCGTGTTCTACACACTCGTCTACCTGTTGCTGGCGCTTTCCTGGATTCTGTTGGTGATCAGCGTCCTGTGTCTGCTGCAGTATTTCACTTTGCGGCTCTTCCTGCATCACAGCCAGCACGACCTGGTCAAGTTCCGTTCCAAGTACAAGGGGTGGCTGAGCAAGATCATTGTGTATGCACCCTGGATCCTCGGTTTCATCAACCTCCTCTGGGTGCTCGTGGTTGCCGTGATCGTGCTAGTCCTACTCATCCACCCGAGCAGTTCGAGCGCCGATGTCACGACGCAGAATCTGGCGCTCGCCCGCACCCGGAATGGCACGGAGCGGTTCTGGAATCCGTCCGGGCTTCTGGCAGGAACGGGCGCGTTGGATGAGCCCGAGCTGGACGACGAGCTGAACCTGTACCGCCGCCGGCGGCTTCCGGAAAAACACCGGGACCGCCTCCTGGGCAGTGTATCAAACTTGATTTACGGCGGCTCAGCAGGTTCATACAAGGGCGGGTGTTCCAAACGTCTGTCCGCGCAAGGTCTGCAAGCCGTTTTGAACTGTCGTATCTACTTCGAGAAGTGCTGTTCCAAGTCTTCCTGTCCGGAGCTGAGTGTGCCGCCACGTGAGAAGTACTCTTGCAACTCGTTGCCCTTTTTGAGCAGCCACGGCTTTCTGGACGAGCCGCTGCCCTACGCGCGCCTGGTGGACGTCTGCGACCTGGTTACGCAGCCGGTCTCCTCCGAAGTCGCGCTCAGTTACTGCGACACCGCACAGTACACCATCGAGGAGTGCTTTATCAGTCACACCGGTTACAGCGACCTGCACAAGTAATCACCACAGTCGCGTCACGACTCCCTCCGGTCCGGTCAGGGTGATGTACTCTTCCGTAGGGTGTACATCATCATCGTCGGATTCAGCGGGTTCGTATTCGTCGTCTCTACGGCACTGCTGCCCATCATCAAGTAGGACGGGAGGATTGGTGTGGTTAGGGACACCACTCCTTTGGTTAGGGACATCACTCCTTTGTTAGGGACATCACTCCTTTGTTAGGGACATCACTCCTTTGTTAGGGACATCACTCCTCTGGTTAGGGACATCACTCCTTTGTTAGGGACATCACTCCTTTGTTAGGGACACCACTCCTTTGTTAGGGACATCACTCCTTTGTTAGGGACATCACTCCTCTGGAGTCCTTTTTCTTCCAAGTGCCGGAGTCTTTCGAGGCGTGGCCGATTCGTTTCATCCGGAAGATGTTTACGCCTTGGAGTTAGGTGGAGTTGGGGG
>NW_011645793.1:5676-19606 GCF_000223845.1 Gregarina niphandrodes | reverse complement strand
GGGGGGGGGCGTTTCTTGGAGGGTGGTTTTTCTGCTTGCGACCTGTGGGTGTCTAGTTGAGTAAGTGTTCTACAGTTCCCCATGTGGTCGTGGGCGATTGTCTGGGGTGCGGCTTGTGGAGTCTCGTCTTCGGGTCCGCCGTTACCGTTTGAGAGTTGTTCGGCTACGTCTGTGTTGAGTGGGGAGTTTGCGGCTACGAATGCACTGAGTCCGGGTTTGGACTACTGGAGTTCGGAGGGTCCGTTGGATGCGAGTGAAGAGGTGACTTGGAAGGGTGGGTTTGGTTCGTTGACGGACGTGCGCGGGTTGGAGATACGTTGGGCATTGGCTCCGTCAGAGTTGGAGGTGTTAGGGAGCGGTGATAAGTTGACGGATCGAGTATTAATGGATTGGAGAGGTACGACTAACTCGGACGCGAGTTTTAGTGAATTGTTAGAATTCCCAAAAGGGACGGAGACAGTGTTGGAGATCAAGCTAGTGATGAAGGGTATGCCGCATGACTACATTGGTATCCAGCAGGTGCGTGCAGTGGGTAGTGATCAACAGATCTTTATGCTTGTTAGCGGCATTGAAAGCCCCCGAGCTGAACAATGCCTCCAGGGCGCGGGAACGGGCGCCATGGTACAGGCTGCGGAGGTCGTCGTTGGCTCCTGCGAATTCGCACTCGCTACCGGCACTGGCAATGACGTGTGGCTCCGGACACCCACCGGACAATTGGTGCTCGCACAGTCCGAACCGACTCTTTGTCTCGACTGGGGCGACACGGCACAGTACAACGATGAACTGCTCGGCAGTGCCTGCCCACCCGGCGTTGAAAATTGCGTACAGAACAAGACTGGAACCACCACTGGCACCACCACCACTGGCACAACCACCGGATCGGGGAGTGCTACCTTGCAGTTGCAGCCCTGTACAGAAACTGACTCGCGGTTCGACTACCAGCCTAATGGGCAGTTGCGGGCGGTAATCGACCGACGGGACTTGTGTCTGACGGTCCAGGGTTCGAAGCCGGGGATGGGCAATTTGTTGGAGACGCACGAGCAGGGGAGCGAAGCGTCGAGCGTGGCGGACACGGACCACGAGTCGGATAACGCTCTCACCGCCAGTCTGGAGACCTTCTGGGCATCCAAAGGTTTTACGGATTGCTCGGAACATAATGTGTACTGGCAGTTCGATTTTGGTCAGGCTGTGAAAATACACCAAGTCAAAATAGATTGGGAATACTCCCCCCTGGCCTACTCGCTGATGGCCAGTAGTGACGGTAATGCCTTTACCACACTCGTCTTCAACCCAGTTAACCCGAACAATGTTACGTTAGACGATTTGGGTGTTGCCAAGACGAGATGGATTCGTGTGGTAATGCATAAGCCGCACCCCGTCCATGGACTTGTTACGCAAAGTTCGTCCAGTGCCGCCGCCAAAACTGGTGCTGCCAAAGGTCAGGTTTATGGTTATGGAATCAGGAATATAAAAATATTACAAAATAAATTAAAATTAAATTTAATTAATTGCGACAAAGCTGGGAAACTTACTACAGGAGGGGACAAGTGGTTCCTGAACGCCGTTCGGAACTTTAACGCTGACGAAGCGCGCCGCACGCGGCTCTCCGGCGAGGACTACGTTGAAACATTAAAGAGTGTACAGCAGTCAGCTTCGAACCTGGCGGAGGTTTTGCCAGACATCAGTAGTTGCAAGTCCGTAGTAGCTGGTCTGCAAAAGGAGTATGACAAAACAGAGAAGATACAGGAGATTCGTGACCGGCTGCGTTCACTTGAAGAGAAACCCACGTCCTTTGCGCTTACGCAACCAATCCTTGGTATGAGTCGCGAGTACCCCCTAATGTCCACATGCAAAGTCTCCGCTGGGTCCTCAGGGGTAGGGTTCTACTACGTGCAAGTGCCGTGTTCGTCTACAGGCGTATTACGGTTGTTTTGCGACGACGAAAACGACGGGCTGTTTCTCTACGACGGGGCACGAGTTGCGACACGCGAGAGTACGCTGGACATCGAGCGCGCGTGTGCGACAGAGGGCCTGATGCCAGTGGTAGTGAAGAGTGCAAAAGAGTACGAGTACATGGTCACGATGTTGAAGTCCATGTCACTGCGCGGGCGCGCGAACATCCCGTTGGCATTCGACCTGGGTTGTGCCCGCGGAAGTTGCCTGGGTGTGTATCATGATCTCGGACGTTTGGCCGAGGTGAGTAGTGTGCTGACTCGCTATCTGTCCACCTCGGGTTCGAGCTCCGCCTCCGACTCTGGCTCGACTTCCGGATCGGCGTTGGCTTTGGTGTCGCGAGGGGGCGTGTGGACGGTGGACTACAGCGACTGGCTATCGGAGGTGCAGAGCGGCTTCCTGTGTTCGCAATTGGGGAGTTTGCGGGAGGCAGGATACCGCGCGATGTTGGCCTGTTCGACACGAGGTACGTCCCCGATTTTCCAGGGCGGTAGGAATACATTTGTTCGAGTTTCTTGCCCGGGCAATTGCGGCCTAGTAGCAGAACATGAGGTGTTTGGCGGGACGGGGTTGTATGCAGATCGATCGCACGTTTGCAAGGCGGCAGTGCACGCGGGTGTGCGTGATCTGGCTGACTTCTTGGTGGCGTTGGAGAGTCCAGCGGCATCCTACGGTGCGGTGGTAAGCAACGGTATTAGCAGTCGTGCATTGGCGGGGCCCACAACCTCCGCACTACGTCTATTGGATGCGCTGGATCGCTGCCCGGTCCAGGACCTGTTGGCGGCGACTGTCGAAACGCGTGTGATGAAGGACTTGAATGCCCAAATAGTCCTGCCCAAGACGCAGGACTGGACCGAGAGCGAAAGTCTGGGTGCGCAAAAAGCGGTCACCGCACAACTCAACGCCGCGCCACTTGCTGCGGGCGCAAATAAGGCCACGATCGAGAGCTGGAATCGCACCCGCGACCTCTCGGCGCTCCTACAAAAAGTCGATGCGCTAAGTCTCACGTACTCCCGCCAAACGACCGTCACGAGTCTGGTCGACGGACGTGGACTTGTCAAACCCATAGAAGTAACAACCACACGCCTCCAGGGCCGTAGCGATCAATCATACGTGATACTAACTCGCACCGTCAAACGTGTCCTGGGTGTCGTCGCCGAGTACTTTACGAAATTAATGGAGACACAATCACGTAGCGCAGCCCTCATACAGTCCCGACAGCGTCACATAGCCGTTCTCGACCTGGACCGCGATGACCTTTCTTTGGAAGACTTCCTGGCCTTCCCGCCGAGTCGTGCAACCTCGGCCACCACTGCGACCTTCTCGTTGGGACGCTCGGACACCCTTGCGCATCGTGTGATCATTATGCAGGCGACGGCGGGAGCTGAGATCGGCACGGATTCGGAGTCCGCCGTTGTGGAATTCGTGGAGGGACAGCCACTGGAGTTTGGGGGCGAGTCGATTTTGTTAACTCGAAATCTGTACCACTACGACGGTGAGTTGACAGCGGAGTTAACCGTTCGAGGCACTGTGTTGGTAGGTTGGAGAGTACGTGCTGCGAGTGGTGACGGCTTTTGGTTGTGGTTATCTCCGGACCGTGTGTCAGAGGAGCCACGAGTACGGTTCAAGTTAGTGCGCCGGTTCAAGGGCCGTGTGTCCTCACTGTCGCTCTGGGCATCAGTGTTAGTGTCAGATGCAGAGACGGTGCGGTTACGTGTGACACTTGGCCGTGGAAGACACACACTGTTCCTCGAGGGATTGCGCGCACTCGACGTGTTCGATGAGACACTGACTTCCGGCCAGCTCGCTCTAGGAATCTGGACGGGAGCCGCGGAGGCGTACCTGCACTTCGAACCTCACTGTTGCGAAAAACCGAGCACCACACGCGTCCTTCGAGCACCCGCACGCTGCGCCTCCTTCCAAGACACCTTCCGTCTTGCGCCAAGCGAAACGTTCCTCCTCTCGCCACGACATGACGCCACTCTCCAACGCAACCTCCAGGGACGCACTACGGCCTACCGACTTTCGCACTGGTCGCAGTCCGCAAATGGTCGTGCCGCAAATGGTCGTGCCGCAAATGGGCGTCGAGAAAACTCGGTCCGGGGACCTTCCGCGCCACAGTCGGATGGAACACAGCCGCATTGGGCCATGCTCGACCTACCCGGGCGCCACACGTCGTGCTCTCAAGGCACCTTCACGTTCGACTTTCTCGCAACCCCCGAGTGCCCCGACCTCGAAATTGGACCCATCATTTGGCCACAGCCCTTTCTTAATGATATTCCGGGCGACCACGAGGAGGAAGGGGATGAGTCAGGACGTGATACAGCACCGGACCATAGCATCTACCAATGGCTGGCAGTCACCCCCAGCGGCTCAGCCAAAGGCTATGCCAACCGCGGGGCACCGTCGACGCCTCTACTGCAACCTCCTCTGGCGCAGTCTTCTCTGATACACATACCCGTAGTCGTTGACGAACAGTTCCTTGAACCCCTACTCCACAATCGCTGGTACACTCTCACCACCCTGCTCACACCTGAGGACTCAAACCTGCTCGTTCTGGATGGTCGCAGAGAACTCGGCTTCCTATCCGTCAGAAACCGCCAAGAATCGAGCGACCAAGACTATCGTATCGGCATCGCCTACCGCAACTGTGATCATGCCTTTGTAACCAGGATCCGACTGCACCCATGATGAACCAATCACGGGGACGGACACAGACTGCTACCAGGGCGGATAGGCAGGCGACTGTGCTGGGGAAGGAGACCAGAGAAAGTCCACTTCTAGGGTGGGATATTCAAAGACTTAGGAAGAGAGGGAGGGCTTTATACACTGGGTGAGAGAGGGGTGGAAGTAGCGAGGCTCGATCAGTCGGGTGCGAAACTAACAGAGGGGTATATCGGGTACACAGCCAGCCAGATCGGGTACACAGCCAGCCAGATCGGGTACACGAGCACCCATGATCACTTTAATTAACGACAGACTGACTGAAGATAGCTACGACGAAAACAGAATTCTAGTTTATACTTAAAAAGGTACTTGGCTGGCAGGGGTCTCCTCCCCTGTATTAAATCGCCAGTCTTGCTTTGTGAAGTTCGAGAAGTTCACACGCATCTAGAGAAGTTCATTTGAAGCTCGCAAACATCAACAACCCCACCTAGTAGTTTTCACCCATTACTTCCGGAACCGGATGTTCTTATTGCCGGTGGCTTGGTTGCCTATGACAGGTTGTTTGGTCGTTGGGTTAGGTGCGCTCGTAGTTTTCTTGGTGGTTGTCTTTGTAGTAGTCTTTCCCACAAAGAACACGCTGACCATTTTTTTTATTGCGATCCAGATTAATCCCGTAAGGTAGGAGAAGACGGAGAGTGCAGCATAGAAGACAGCGAAGATATACGTGAATGCGAGAAGTCTGCCGAAGAATGTCTCGGGGAACAACTGTCTGATTTCGGGGTCTGATTTGCTAAGTGAGTCGAGCATACGGTTCATACGGTTATCGAGAAGAGTGTATGCCTTCTCCCGGTACTCGTTAACAAGTGCGTGTGTCTTGTCTCTGTACTGCATGGCATACGGTTCAAGTATGTACGGTCTTACAAACGGTTCCACCACACGTGTGCGGTAAATAGTAACAGCTTGACGGGCATGCGGCCTTGCCTTCTCAGTCAAGATGGCCGAGTGTAGTCGCAGTATCTCCACAACATCTGCATCAAACACCCTGTTCACATTTGCCCGTACATTGTTAGCAAACGCCAGTGCCACACGTCTTGTATTCTTCAACAACACTGCAAGGTGGTCTTCAGAAAATATTCGCGACTCAAGTCGTGCGAGTTTCTCACTCGTGCTAGTCAGCTGTCGAGTAAGGGCCGTGTGCTTTTTTTGATTTTCAGCACGCTCATTCGCCTGTTCGCGAGTGAGTGCATCCTGGCGCTTCTTCGCGTCTTGTTCGCAGGTCTTCAGGCTCGACTCGAGCTCGCTCAAGTTCGTCTCCAGTTGCCCGAGCTGTGAGGTGCGTGATTGCAAACTGACCAACTCTTTTTTGGCACCGTCGTAAAGAGCACGAGTCTCGGCCTCCGTCTTCTTAGCGGCCTCAACCTGACCCTTCAAAGCACTTACTTCAGAATCCAAACGTGCCTTCAAAGCACTTGTCTCCTTCTCTAAACGCGTCTCCAACGCACTCTTAGCACTCAACCACCCGTCCCGCTCGGTCTTCAGTGCTCCAACTTCAGCTACCACCGACGCCCGAGACTGTTCCAAACTCGCCCGCTCCGTCTGCAACTTAGTCCGCGCTGCTTCCAACTCTGACACCAACTGCGCCCGAGCCTCTAAACTAGCCGCTGCCGTCTTCAACTCACTCGCCTGCACCCCTATCTTGCTCTCCGCCGCCGACAACTTACTCTGAAATTCACTACAGTCCACCACCACAGCAGTCGCCACAGAGCCAACGGCAGTCTCTCCCATCACTACAGAAGCCAACACGAGCAAAATGGTCGAACTCCTCATTATACCAAAATTATTTTACCCCGAATCACTAATCAGCCCGCATCGGGAGACGGCACTCCCCATCGATGCCCGACCACAATTCACCTTCACCAGCAGTTCCGTCATGGGGGCTTGGCAAACCCTGACAACGAAAAAAGTGCAGATCATCCTCGACGCGGCGGCCCTAACGGTTTTGCTGAGGCCCTAACGGTTTTCTGAACGGTGGCCTACGGCGGCTTGCCTCGACATCAATGCTGCCATCAATGCTGCCATCAATGCTGACATCAATCCACTTTTCTGCCGGTTCGGGCACTACCCCACCCAGATCTAGTCGTCACTGCCTCCGGATCTGCATTTTTCAATTTTTGCCCATGACTTCGTTCTTGTGCGCCACGCCGAACAAGACTACCACGTATCACTCCAAACAAAGTTTGGCACCAACGCATGTGCCGAATACCCCCTGGACTTCTTCGCCGGAAACGTGGGGTTCACCGGACGGAGGGGGTATCAATGATGACCCGATGCAGTATCTCGCTCCCCCGCAAGCGCTCCTGCCCACCCCATTGGCCACGAAACCAGTCCCGTATCCCCACAATGTCGACTCATCAGTCTTTCTTGTAAAATGAAACACTTCTTACATACACACATGAGACACGTACACACATGAGAGTACACACATAAGAGTACACACATAAGAGTACACACATGAGATTGGTATGGTAGTGTTGCACTGAGGAGCAGCCGACAATGGGTGCGTTAAGTGAAGCGTTGGACCCGGGTATGGCGTCTCCGTATTTGCGGGAGAATAGTGCGACTGTAAGAGTAGTCCCATGCGACGTACAGAGTGTGGTGAAGAGTGCGTACCGGACATTGTCAGTGCGGCTGTCGAGTCCGGTATGGCGGCGTCGAAAGGAGTTGCTGTGTGTTGTTGCCCACGGAACACAGCTACAGAACGTGGCATTGGATTCCGGGCTGGACGGGGGCCTAACAGGAGATTTGACCCAAGGGGGTTTGACCCAAGGGGGTTTGACCCAAGGGGGTTTGACCCAAGGAGGTTTGACCCTGCCTGGAGGTTTGACCCAAGGGGGTTTGACCCAAGGGGGTTTGACCCAAGGGGGTTTGACCCAAGGGGGTTTGACCCAAGGGGGTTTAACACCCCCAGGGGGTTTAACACCCCCAGGGGGTTTGGACTCGGATTTATGTTATGTGGAATTGCCGCTAGATTGCAGTTCGATTTTGAGGTGTACACTGTATGACGCGCAAACCTACCGAGTCCTGGGACGACAGCCGCTGGAGGTTGACGTGGGTAAGATGCTTGTGCTTGGTAGTGCCATAGTTGACGGACGTGTGGCGCTACTGCCTGAGGACCCACTTGCATCCTTCCGCGTTCAAGTCGAACTCCTGCATGCCTCACCACGTCTGACACTCTATCTCACCGCTGGTGAAGTCGTCGACTCCCTCACTGGCTGTATCTCCAACTCCATCACTTCCTTTCAATGCTTCGATCCCGAGACGCTCCTGCCAATCAATGACCCTGTACCCGTTCGCTCCCGCTTCTCGATCACGATCAGGCAATCCTGCCAATACATCTTGTAAGCAAGCCACGGGTAGTCCACCACCACTGAGAAATCCACCAGCGTTTGGGGGAAGGGGGTTGCAGTAGCTGGGGGGAAGGGGTTTAGCGTTGGGGGTTTAGCGTTGGGGGGAAGGGGTGCTTGTGCAGGTTGAAGTTCAGGAGGAACGACGAGGAGACGTTGGAGGCTTCCCTGGGCACGACGATGCTCAACGAGACGCAGCTGGTCTCGCTTTACTCGCGCGGCAAGATCACGCGCTTCCTTTTCCACGCCGTCCTGGACGGCCAGCCGCCCGACGAAGAACTCGTGCACAGCGCAGGTGACGAGGAACTGGTCAACCGAGTCATGGCTCTAGTCAACGACAAAAGGTGAGCACCCGTAAGGAGCACTAGCGGTCACATTGGTGGTTGGTCTCACTAAGCGTTTCACTTCCGTCCACTGGCTGTCACCCACTTGCGGTCGCACATCTGCGAGTGCGGGTCACACTTGCTGTCACACCTACGGTGGTCAGAGAAGATGACGAAGAGGACGAAGAGGAAGAGGAAGATGAAGATGAGGACTCGGGTGCCGCGACGGTCCGGACGTCGGACGCCTTCGGGCCGCCCGACGCGCGAAAGGCGGAGCGCAATCGCAGACGCAACCGGAAAAGACGACTGCGCCGAAAAGCGAGCAAAGCCGCCGCGCGGGACCGGCTGTGAACAAACGGCTTGCTGTGGTGGTTGCGCCGTGCGTGGCAAAGTGTGCGAGTATATTTGTGGTTGTCAAAAAAATCACATTAGGGGATGCTGACCTGACCTACGTGCTGGCCTGACCTACTGCTGGCCTGACCTGCGTGTCTATTGCTGACCTACGTGTCTATTGCTGACCTACGTGCTAGGTGGCCTCCTGTTGTTACTGGTGGGTTGCGCAAAGGCACGTGGTTGGAACGCACACGCGACACTGACATCCACCGCGTGGTCGTAGCTCGAAGCTTTCCTCGAGGGTTTGTTCGCAGCTTTGGCAGAACCAGTTGGCCGTTCTCCACATACGAAAGACCTCCTCCACACAGCGACGAAGGCTCGCCAAGAACTGCTTTTTCTCAGACATGTTCTCCGGCATGTTCTCAGGCGGGAATTTTTTTCCGGGCACGGCGGGCGGGGCGACCGACATTCTTGCTGCTGGCACTCTTGTTGCCGGTACTCTTGTTGGCGGCATTCTTTAATAAAACCAGCCAGCTATTTCATCCACTGGCTGCTGCTGGCTGTAACTACTTGGCTGTAGCTACTTGGGTCAGTGACAAAACTATTTCTGTTTGCGGCAAAACTTAGCTTTATTCCAGATACTTGGTCCCTGCACACTACCTGGTGTGGTGTGTGTGGCCACAGTACGGGGGCTGGATGATGTGTTTCATGGTGGGTAATTTTCTGGTAGCGGGCATGTGCGTGGGGGAGTGAGTACTTTTTTGGGCCGGGGGGGGGGGGTCAATGCTTGTCTTCGTTGCGTCTGTTCGGTATTAGACGAAGTGTGTTTCAATGGGTGGGAACCCATTGAAGCAGACGGAGGCGTAGGATGCAGTGTATGCACCAGTGGATAGGAAGAAGAGTTTGTCTCCGGCGCATAGGTTGAGCGGAAGTCTGTATCGGAAATTTTCGTAGAGGATATCCATGGAGTCGCAAGTAGGTCCGGCGAGTACAACTTCTTCTTCTTCTGCTTCGCGTGGTGTCCATAGGGGGAATTTGATAGCTTCGTCGAGGCATTCAATGAGTCCATTGAAGAGTCCCACATCGGTGTAGACCCATCGGTCAATAGCGAATCTGCTTTTGCGTGAGACGAGTACGACCTCAGAAACGATGACGCCAGCATTGGCAACAAGACTGCGTCCGGGTTCGATGATGATTTCGGGGAAATCATCATTTTCAGGGAAGTCTTCCTTAAGGAATCTAGTGATTTCAGCAGTGTAGGTATCAAGCGAGTTGGTTCTTGAGACATAGTTGGCGGGTAATCCTCCTCCCATGTTGATCATTTTTAGTCGTATTCCATCTTCTTCTCTAAGTCGTTCGAAAATGACTTTGACTTTGGCAATCGTTGCATCCCAGGTGGCGATATCACGTTGTTGACTGCCGACATGGAAGCTGATACCGTATGGTTCAAGTCCCAATTCACGACTTAAAATCAATAGATCCATCGCCATATCTGGATGACACCCAAACTTACGACTCAGTGGCCAATCAGCGCTTTCAGAACCATCAGTAATAATTCGGACATAAATCCGCGACCCTGGTGCGGCCTTGGCTATATTCCTCAAGTCTGCTTCACTGTCACTCGCAAACATCCTCACACCTTTTCCATATGCATAACGCACATCCCGAGCCTTCTTAATTGTATTTCCATAAGACACACGTGTGCCATCCACTCCAGGAAGAGATAATACTTCATCCAATTCGTACACTGATGCCACATCAAAACACGAACCCAATCTTGCCAATGCTTCCAAAATCTGACGAGCAGGATTTGCTTTAACAGCATAAAATACACGAGCGTAAGGAAACCCAGAACACAACTCTTGGTACGCCGACTCCACTAACGGCACGCTCATAAACAATGCTGGAGTCGCCACCGATGCCGATGCCGCCTTCACCTTCTCAAACACCTCTGCCGGCACGTACTCCTCCGGATTGCACACGCCCGCCATAATTAAATTTCCCCACGACTTTTCCGGCCGGATGGATTTTTTTGGGTCATCGACCGGGATCGGACGGATTTTGGGTCATCGGCCGGGATCGAACTGCTTCGGTCACCGGGATCGGACTGCTTCGGTCACCGGGATCGGACTGCTTCGATCCTTGTTGATCAAGTAGTCTCCAAACACGCCAACTGCCTCCCTGATCGGGTACGATACCGTACTGTAGTGAGTGATAATCTATCTAGCCTTTCATCCAAAAGAGCGCTGCCAACTCTCAACCTCGTGGCACAGCACTGCACGCGTATCTCCTGGAACGCCTCCTGTAGCTTAATTCGGGGCTAGCCATTATGTTTCATTACACACACAGCCAGCGGGCGACCGCACAGTGCTCTGGGTCGGTGTTAAGGCGTCGAGGCCAGTGCGTAGTCGGCACCTAGACCTTGGCCTCGCGACAGTGGAGAGCACACATTCTCAAGGAGGCCCTGATCACGGACGAGGAGTACAAGCTGCTGCTGGACGAAGTGTCCTACGAGTGGAAGGTTGTTCGCGGACAAAGCAGGCCCTGAACAGCTTTATGTAGCCGCACCCGGAGAACCTGCTGCACCCGGAGAAAGATATACATCGGTCTAGACATCGGCGCCGGCGAAGGTCAGCCCGGAGAAAGCTATCCCTGATTCGGAACTATTTCTCGGGATCATCGCAAGACGTGGGGTCCTCGCAAATGTTCCCCCGGAGAGGTGCCCATTCTTCAAGTACAACACTCCAGGGGAACACGAACGGCTCTTCCGGGGCCGGCTCGGCAAGCAGTACATGTGAACTCCCGACTCCCGAGACTTCCGAGGATGTGTCCGACTTTTGCCAGATGATGATGACACCCACAGGAGCCCATCACGACCATCTTCCCCACACATCCCATCACAGGCGATGACCCTCACAGGCGATGACCCTCCCTTTGCTGCTTTCATCCGAGACTCTAATCACCAGGAACATAACTTACAAAAAATAACACGCAGAGACGACATGGAAGTGACACAGTCTCTCTGATACCACGACCTGCTCACTCCACAGGGGCCCGGTTTCGCCACGTCAATGCCCAGTTGTCGTCGACGGTTGGTTCAGCAGACGTCGGTCTGGACCATTGGTCGCTGTGACCAATTTAGTAGTTGATGCGTCCTTGGCCCAGATTTTTAGAGCCTTCTGTTTGAAGTCATCGGTCGTGTTATGGCATTGGATGGCCCAGCTTTTCACGTGGTAACCCTCTGTGCGACGAGCAGCATGGTACTTTTCCGGCTCAAATTCGTCGGTTAGGAATCCGGTGACCCAGCCCCATTTTATGTCCACGCCTGAGGGAGTTTGGACCACACTCCGGTAGCGTGTCTCGTCACAGCCACTGTAATCATCTTCGTCGAACGGAATGTTTTCGCCTTCGGACGAGTGGTATGAACCCCAGGTAACTTGGACTCCTAGCTTGTACAAGTCTTGTTCATTGGCCCCGTTCAAGTCAACGCCGGGAATCGAACCCGCAACCTCCAGCGCTCGACGAACATACAGTAATTTTCTGTGTTCCTCCTCCTCGTTGCACTGGAACGAGCACTGAGTAGGCATTAAGTGACGAACGACACCCACCCACACAGTAGGAAGATCGAATTTCCACGGAGTGCCAAAGTAATGACACCCAAGGTTCCCGTCGTTTGTGTTCCAACCCGGACTCATACCACCGCCGCTATTCTCACCACCGCCACCACCGCCGCTATTCTCACCACCGCCGCTATTCTCACCACCGCCGCTATTCTCACCACCGCCGCTATTCTCACAAACTAGTCTACCACCATATTTCTCACAATCACTCCAGTCTAGCACCTGCCAACCAGTCTCTGTGGCTTCTCTCATCGGTGCCGGCGTATTCCCCTGCATCACATTGTAGTATGTCCGTTCGCACATACTCTCCGGCGTTCTCAAGGAAGCCAACTCCAGATCAGAAACTTCACCCGTCCAGTTCGTATGAACGTTCGGTTGCAGGCGCACAGGCCGGCCCATCCCAGCCGTGTCCCTCATAAAATGGCGCCAATACAACCATCCTCCTGTCAGCATCCCGCCACCAATAGCGGTACCCAATCCCAATCCCCAAAAGAACTTCTTGCTCCGCCAAAAGCTTCCGGTTTGTTCACGGACAGGATGACTGAGCCGGCTTTCGACATCAAAGCGGCTTTCGACATCAAAGCGGCTTTCGACATCAAAGCGGCTTTCCAGATCAAATTGGGCAGTTGTCGAATTCAGGATAACTGACTGCCATTCCGCCGAAACTTCATCCCAGAGATGCTGTCGTTCCTCTGGCTGTAAGGGCCTTAACTGCAACACCTGAAGTTTCGGAGATCCTCTAACGTCGGCGGTGTACCGGACCTCTGGCCATTCCGTCAGTTTCTTGCCGAACGCATCCATGAGGATTGCATGGGCAAGAGCTGGCGGTGCCTCGGCGAAGGAAAGGTCTGTACGTTCTAAGTATTTCTTGAGCGCTTGAACAAGTAAACGTTCAATACGACTCGATGCTTCCGCTGATTCCGCTGATTCCCCAGGGGGATGGTAAATACGCAGTCTGTTCCAACGCCGGGGCCAATCGTATGACTTTAAGTTGGTCTCTAGAAACTCGCAATCATTCGCGATAGCCAGAACTCGGGCCGTTTTCTTCCCGTCAGATATTATCGCCATCCTCGCCATACAACCTGTAATCGGGGTCATAGCTCCATCAAGACCCAGAAACGCCGCCAACATACCATCTCCCCTCACCCCGGCCAACTGCAAGCACGACGCCACTGCCTTCATCACACACACCTTCGAAAAAATTCTCACACACGCACGCTGACGATATTCAGGTCCGCTGACGATATTCAGGTCGTGCCACACCACTGCGTCGAACCGCCAACGTAACTCTGTCGTTGCACTCCGTGTAAACGATTCAGTTCGGTGCTTATTCCAAAAGACTGATCGAGACGTAACAATGGTCATTGATCATGCCAGATGATCAATCAGAACAAGTTCATGTCCGGGTGCTGGCACCTCCAGGGGCCAAGTGGAGACTGTGACCAAGTGGAGACTGTGACCAAGTGGAGACTGTGACCAAGAGGAGACTGTGACCAAGAGGAGACTGTGACCAAGAGGAGACTGTGACCAAGAGGAGACTGTGACCAAGAGGAGACTATGACCAAGTGGAGACTATGACCAAGTGGAGATCAAGAGGAGACTGTGATCAAGAGGAGACTGTGATCAAGAG
>NW_011645793.1:0-5269 GCF_000223845.1 Gregarina niphandrodes | reverse complement strand
TGGAGACTGTGCCAAGTGAAGACTGTGACCAAATGCAGACCGTGACCAAGTGCAGACCGTGACCAAGTGCAGACCGTGACCAAGTGGAGACCGTGACCAAGTGGAGACCGTGACCAAATGCAGACTGTGACCAAATGCAGACTGTGACCTACCGGAGACTGTGACCTACCGGAGACCGTGCCCAAGTGGAGACCGTGCCCAAGTGAAGACCGTGCCCAAGTGGAGACCGTGACCAACCGGAGACCGTGACCAACCGGAAACCGTGACCAACCGGAAACCGTGACCAAGTGGAGACCGTGACCAAGTGGAGACCGTGACCAACCGGAAACCGTGACCAAGTGGAGACCGTGACCAAATGCAGACTGTGACCAAGTGCAGACCGTGACCAAGTGCAGACCGTGACCAGGTGAAGACCGTGACCAAGTGGAGACCGTGACCAAATGCAGACTGTGACCAAGTGCAGACTGTGACCAAATGCAGACTGTGACCAAGTGGAGACCGTGACCTACCGGAGACCGTGACCAAGTGAAGACCGTGACCAAGTGAAGACTGTGACCAAGTGGAGACCGTGACCAACCGGAAACCGTGACCAAGTGAAGACTGTGACCAAACGCAGACTGCGACCAAGTGAAGACTGTAACCAAGTGAAGACTGTGACCAACCGGAAACCGTGACCAAGTGGAGACTGTGACCAACCGGAAACCGTGACCAAGTGAAGACTGTGACCAAGTGAAGACTGTGACCAAGTGAAGACTGTGGCCAAATGCAGACTGTGACCAAGTGAAGACTGTGACCAAGTGGAGACTCTCTGACTGACAGGTTGTTGAAACAAAAACTCTCGCGTTCCCCAAAGGTAGCCCCAAAGGTTTCATTGGAGATCGAGTTGCTCTTTGATGAGTCGATGTATTTCAAGTTGTCGTTCTTTCCTTTCTTTACGAAGTTGTGATTGACGTTCGAGCCATTTGACGGCATCACCTTGTCTCTTCGCTTTTAGTAGTTGCTCAACCGTAGCGAGTCGTGTCCTTGCTATGTGGAGCTTTCTATCTAGATGCTCACGTTTGACTGAGACTTGTTGTTGTTCAACCCCTGACATCGATCGTCGTTGCCAGGGGAAACCAAGATCATATAATACTTTGCCATTCACCACGACACCACTTATATGTGTACACTCTTCTTCCAGCGAGTTCCGAATATTGCACCTGAACTTCTTCAATTGTGTCAACGGCAAGACGATGCCAGATATATTCCGGCTTCGATCCAGAATATTCCAAATGCGCTTCTCAATTAAGTCAGAACTCACACAGCCTGTCTGGACCCCATCGGCCATGTTGTTGTCGACCATGTTGTTGTCGGCCATGTTGTTGTCGACCATGTTGTTGTCGACCATGTTGTTGTCGGCCATGTTGTTGTCGACCATGTTGTTGTCGACCATGTTGTTGTCGACCATGTTGTTGTCGGCCATGTTGTCTTCGGACACATCACCAGAGTCGCATACACCTCTCGGTTCACACACATCTCTGGGCTCGCAGGTACCTATCGATTCGCGCGTATCTTCCCAATGCATCACGCCGTCTCCAACAACAAGTGTGTACGTCTCTTCCTCCCGGCTTCTAACCAGCAACTTGAACAGACCGGCCTGGCCACCTGCCAAACGCACAGGTCCTCCCATGCTCACCCGGACGACGACCGCGCCCAAGGCCACTGCACCGGCTTCACACACACTACTCGCAACACACTTCACAGCCCTCGTCATTTGGCCTAAATTTTGGAGTTAGAAAATTCGTCCATTCCGCGGCATAACGGCAATTCCCCCATGCCCGACGGATTCCTACTATAAAACCCAACCAGGTCCCTAAAAACTAAGTTCTCGACAGAGGCCAGCCGTTGAGCCGGGCTTTTGCTTGTTCTGTAAGCCGCGGCGCAAACCCAAATCCGGGGCAGGATTTGGATCCTCCCCCGTTTCAAGCTTCATTCACGCCCCAAATAGATTTTACTTAGACGCAAAAAAGTATCAAGCAAGACTTTGTTCTCGGATTTTGTTTCTTGGAGCATCGGGCTTGTTTTTAGGGACTACGTTAGTTGGCAATTCTTGGCTTTGGAAACTTGCTCCAGTCCATATTACCGATTTTCCGCAACTTCGAAAAATTGACATGTTGGCATGTGAAGTTGCAGCCCACGATGTCCCATTTTTTGACAGCCGATGGCCTTATCTCGGGAATCAACTCTTCGGCGAAGGTATTGAAGGCAACAATCTCGCCGCTGTCGAAGCGTTCACCGGACGTCATTACAACCTCACTGCGTAAAGTGGCCATGCCGCACCTGCAGCTTGGCGGGGACTTTTGATCATGGCAGTGGTAGTTGGTTTGCCAAGAACAGCGCGGCTCCACTTCAAATGTATCTTTCACACGCCGCCCGAGCTGACTAACTGCCTCGGGAGTACTTGTATCTACGCCACGGAGGAAACGGCCCCACTCTTTGCCGATCCGGTCACGCAAGAGAAGCTCGTGTTCTTCCGGACTGTTGCACTCTATTTCGCACTTGTTCGGCCACTCGTAGAATACAATGTCCTTCCACACGGTGGGCAAGTCGAACAGTCCCGGCGAGCCGAAGTAGTAGCACCTGCGCGCGTCCTCCCGGGTGTTGTAGCATACGACCTTGCCACCTGTTTCAGCACACTCACCCCAACCGCCCAGCTCGCTCCAGCCCCACGGGGTCTCCCTCTTGTTGGTTTCGAGATTTAGGACCACATGCGTCTTGCTACACACCGACTCCGGAACCCTCAATAACTCCAGCTGCAGCTCGGATTGACGCGGTAGGGGTATTGGATAGTCTTGGACGTACCACCCCTCCTTCCCGTCAACCTCCATCCCGCCAAGCTCGGTGAGGTCAAGCTCGGCGATGTCTATTGGATATTCGCGTGCCTTCGGTCCCACCAATGCGGCCGGGAGCTCTGGGAGCGCCTCGGAGGAATTGAGCCCGGGGACGGACATTTGCGAGGACCCCACGTCTTGCGATGATTCGGAGAAAGACTTCGCAGCCACGATGCCGGCAATGGTTACTCCGGCGCCGATGCCTAGACCGATGAATAGCCTTGTCCGGGTGCAGCCGGTTCTGCGGGTGGGGCCGCGGTCTTCATAAAGCTGTTGGCGTTCAGGGTCTGCGTCGGGCGGCGCGCGCGTATAGTCGAGGACGGGCTTCCACTCGTCGTTTACTTCTTCCCGCAGCTGCTCGTACTCATCGTCCGTAAGCGCGCGGACGTTCAGGATCTCCAGCGGCGCATGGCCAAGGTCCAGGTTGCGCCGGTCACCGCGACGCGCATCAAATGCGTCCACGAAGAGCGCGTCCACGACGCTTTCGTCGACGCCTTCGAGTGCCTCGTTGAGAGTGTGCGCGAGTGCGTTCTTGACTGCCCGCGAGGCCTCCGAGGCGCCCGACGGGTGGTAGGGACGTACGCGGTTCCAGCGACTGGTCCAGTCGAACTGAGTCCAGTCACTTTGCAGGAACTCGGAAGGCGGTGCCAAAGCCAACACCTGGCCCTTCTCACCACCCGCCGAAACCACCGCCATCCGCGCAATGCAGCCGTCCAGCGGTGACATGCCGCCGTCGCCCCCGACGAACGCCGCGAGGACGGCACTGCCCTCGCAACCTCTCAAGTGTGTGCATCTTAGTGTCTTCATGGTAAAAAAATTCGGACCAAATTTCGATCGGAAATTGTTGCGGACACTGATTAAACACCGGCTGTGGACGAAGGTCGTGTGCCCAGTCAGTGGACGAAGGTCGTGTGTAAGTCAGTATCCGCCCACTTGCCATATGCTTTCTTCAGGGCTGCATAGGCACAACTTCATCAACCAACAAAACGCAACCCGTCGTCCATAAGGACGGTCTTGGGCGCAAACAATAACCTGACTTAATTCCGGGCTGTGATTCCGGGCTGTGATTCCGGGCTGAACAACACCTATGTAAAAAGAAACCTGTGTCGAGGGCTTGAGGAATAACACCTCCCAGATAGAACGGGCGACCATAGGCAAGGAGTAGAGAGCGCCCAGCCAAGGCGACCACGTTATCCGTGTAGCAGCCCTGACCATCCGTGCTCGTATTGCCCTGGAGGGCTTTGGCTGCTTCCATACTAGCTCACAACTCCATTCCGCATCCGGACCACCACCCGTAATGGCCCTGATTGGGACCGTGAATCCGGTAGGGACGCCTGGTGCCCCGCCGCTCGCGTAAGCTGTAGGGATCACCCCTGCAGGTAATCGACATCTCTCCCGGTGATCACGTGGAGGAGGCATGAAGTGCGTCTCCGAGGAGGCGTGGCCGAAGTATACCCGGCTGGCCGGTGTGTTGAGTGGTGCGTCAGTGGGCAAGGTCGGCTTTCAGTTGTTATGTCTCGCCCGCCGAAACTTTTTATTGAAATACAGGGAGAGTTAGCAGCCTAGCGATGCAAGTTAGCAGAACCGACACCGAGGGCTCCCCGTATGACGCAGGCAGCACCACGTCAGCAGCCGACCAGTTCGACACAACATCGAGCCGTCAAGGTGTGCGACCCCACAACCAGCTCACCGACCGGTCCGCTGAGTGACCTCACACACGACTTGTTTAGTCTCAAAAATTGGAAATTTTTTGCGTAGCGCACACATCAGCACTCTCCTCCTCGAGCGGGATGTTCCAGAATCCCTTGTTCATGTCTAGTGTTACGTAATAGTTCCTACCTGCACACGTCCTCAGGTTCGTCCACAGTCGAGGTATCGGATATGCGTCCGAGACCATCTGCTTATTAAGTTGGCGATAGTCAAGGACAACTCGCCACTCTCCTATTTTCTTCGGCACCATGTGAGGAGACGCAGCCCACTCACTTTTGCTAGAACGCATGACACCCAGCGCCAGCTGTGCCTCGATCTGTCGGCTCAGCTCTTCCCTTTGGCTTGGCTCGTAATGTCGAAATCTCGCTTTGAACGGTTTACCCGTGACCTCGAACTTCACTTTGTAACCAACGTGGCCAACCCGCGGCGCGAGCCATGCCCGCTCATACTTTGATACCAGCGCCCACAACAAGTCACGATCCTCTTCACTCAGGTGCTTCGTTCCTCGTACAAACGCGTCTTGCTGTTCTTTACTGCTCTTTGCTTCGGCTTCCTCGCCTATGATCACAGGAACGCTCTCCTGTACCTTCTTCTGAGCTAAGCGCTCCGCGTAGTCCACGTGGTAGACATCAGTCTCGTCCATGAGTCTCCGGTAGCCCCCGAAGCTTAACAAACTCATCGTATCTGGG
>NW_011645792.1:171992-188890 GCF_000223845.1 Gregarina niphandrodes | reverse complement strand
AGCCCGGTACAGGCACTGAAGGTACCGACACTACTCACGAGAATACTACCAAGGGCCACGATAACACGGGCACCGGAACGACGGACATGTCCACCACTCAGCCGGGTACTGGCACTGAAGGTACCGACACTACTCACGAGAATACTACCAAGGGCCACGACCACACCGGGTCCGAAACGACAGGCCCCGATGTGCCTACCACTCAGCCAGGAACGGACACCACCCACCAGGAAGAGGATACCTCGACGGAATCGAGTAGTGAAGCGTCGACAACGACGCCCATCATACCGAACACAACCGCCACCGAGGCGAAGAGCGACGATGATAACAAAGGTAAAGTGATAGGTGGTGTGGTTGGTGGCATTGCAGGTGCTGGAGTTGTAGGAGGTGCTGCGTACGCACTGTTAAGGAAGTCCGGGTCGGGAGTGCCAGTGGAGGACGCGATGGAGCCGGACTATTCATTTATTTCCCAGGGTGAGTGGGTGGAAGCCGACGCGTCTCCTTTCGACCCTTCGCCCCTGAACGTGCGTGATGTATAGCCGGCTAGCCAGACTTTTTTACGTAAATAATGGTAAAGGGGTCAGTCGCTTCTGAAGACCCGTTTGCGAAAGCAGCGGCGAAAGAGATAAAGAAGCTGAGCAAGAAGCAGCAGCAGAGGTTAGAGCTGAAGCAGTACCGTGCAGAAGTACGTCGGCAGGAGGAGAGTAGCGGGGGGAATACGGCGGAGCGTCGTGCGGCGGTCGCGGAAAAGAAGAGCATAAAGCAGGAGCTGACAGAGTTGAAGCGACGCAGGAGCAAACTGAGCAAACGCTGTCACACGCAGCGAGAAGCTAGGATGCAGCTCAAGAAACGCATCCAAGTGCTGGAGAAGAAGTTGATGAAGCAGTCCGTTGTGGAGGACAAGGGCATGGCGGAGGAATGAACAGTGACGCGGATATAACGCGGCGCAGTTGCTCTTCGGAGGACGCGTCACATATTCAGCTGGACGCGTTCCCCCAGAGTTGCGGCGATTGTCTTTTTCGTGACGTCTGCTTCGGCCTCTTCTTTTGCTATATGAGTTTTTAAAACAGCAATTTCAGCTTCAAGCTCCTCGTGACTACAAAATTGGAGATTGCATAGTTGTTCCTAGACAGGAACATTCCTGGCTTACCGCTTTTCAAACTGGTTCATGACACCGGTTTCCGTATCAGCATTTATGAGATCAAAGGACTCTCCAATTCTGACCCACGAATCCTTCAAATCAAACTCTCCTTGGGCGTCCTCAATTGCTTCCAACTCGGACTAATGCGAAATGATGTGTGATAAACTGTGTGAGTGTGGTGGGGTTCTCCAAAATGGTTGGTTACGGTATGCCGAGCCAGTAGACTTTTCAGGTGGCTGATGTTCCATGTGAGGGTGGCAAAGCGTTGAATGGCTTGTTGGGCTTCCAGCTTTATACACCAATCATCTTGTGAACTCATTTTATAAAAAAGTGGCTTTTGGGCTGAGTGGTGTAACCAGCGGAATTGTCGCTGTTGGAAGACTGCCATCGTTGAATGGACACCGAACGGCTTTTTGACTGTGGTCTTGTGAACCCTGTTTCTTGTATGCGCACATCATCATCATGGGGCAAAAACAGATCTTTTTTGCCTCCCAGAAAAAGCATGGAAGTCGGCGTGGCATACTTCACATTCGGCTTCCTCTTGAGTGTCATACTCTGTCACATTGTTGTCCGGTATCAAGTAAATGATGTGGAGTATGCAACAAGCCTGATGTGTTTCGGAATCGGACAAGTCATCTGCTTGTTCCTGAGCCAGTATGTGACGGAGTTGGCTCACAAGAAATGGTTGCTGCCCACATGTTTAGTACTCATATCTTTCCTACTCATCAATGACATTACTGGAGGGCTAGTACTGGGTCTGCTCCGGCCCGGAAGAGGTCCTAGCTCCCCGGCATCAAAAACAGCCAGTTCGCCAGTTGACTCGTCACCCGGAACAAGTGGATTATCAATACCTTCTTGGCTGGAAGGTTGGTGGAGCAGTGAGAAGTGGTGGGGACCGCCGACGCTTATATTGAACGACGACGATCCGGTGACGCCACACATCTTTTCTCTGCTCATGGGCATGCTGTTCAGTTCGTGTCGATCTGCATTGAGCTTGCTAGTCAGGGACTCTGAGCGAATACGTCACCAGAAAAGGTCGGAGTTGTGTCTACTGTTATGCGCTGTCGGGATGACCTGTGGTAGCGTTCTTTATCGCCTACCACTTGGCGTCCAGATTGTATTTTTAGTAGTGGCGAGTGCCGCTGGTGGCACTGCGGCAGTGATAGCCAGGCTAAGATACCAAACTCCGTGGATTCCTTCAGCTCGTCATTCCTTATGGCTGGATCTGTCTGACCGCCAGCGGTGCGGCTCCGACGGCGACTCTTCGACGAACTCATCCACTGAACAGAGTGACGACGACGAGCAGTCAACGGAATCGGACACGCCCAAGTCGGGCACGCCTAAGCGCAGAGCCGTCAAGTTCCCGCCCATCCAATCCAGGTCGATTCAGATTTGCAAGTCGGTCTGGGAGACGTACACCAAGGCAAGAGGGACTCCGCGATTCAAGATTAGCTCCTTAGCAGCAGCAGCGTGTGCGATGCTTCTGTCCTTTCTGCTGTGGGCCCCAAGGCTGCAACCCGGCACAAGACCGGAGCTCGTTGTGGCCGAGGCATCCGGGTGTCTGGTTATAGCGCGGGTGTCATTTATATTCCTCCGGCGATTCCTCCGGAATCGGCCGTATACGCCTTGGCACCAATTGCCGTCGGAGGACCAGCTAGCACTTGGCGTGGGACTAACAGCGTTCGGCATCGTGGCGTTCACCATGGCGCCCAACTCTATATTAATTTCCTGGACCAGCATGATGGTAACTTGTGCTGGAGTGAGCGAGATGGAATTGCTTGCTCACCGTCGTGGCTGGTACCGCGCGCCGCCGTCATGGTTTGCATCTTTCGAGTCTGCGGCCCTCGTAATGCTTCCACCGGTGGTCGGTACATTGGCCAAGATCTGTACGCTGCAGGTGGCCTGTGTGCTGCTCGCGCTGCCTCCGTTGTTGACCACCGTGATTACCGTCATAGGTCATTACATCATGAACTCACTCGATCAGAGCTCGATGTATGTGCCCGGTGGTCGGTACAACGGCGGTCGTTGCACTGGTTCGAATCCCAGCAGTGTTTACCACGACTTGGAAAGTTTTTCGGGCCCTGATACAATTAGTTTTACCTCCCCTAATGAATGACAACTTCGCCTTAAGTACGCTCTATTGTACGTTTGCCTTTCATTACGGTAATTGGTGTGCGTGTATACCCGATTTTCAGCAGGCGTTTGGCATCGATGACCGAGGCTTGGCCCTGTGTTTCACTCTCTTGAGCGTCGCCAGCTTCAGTGCCATGTTCCCTGGCGTTCGAGTGATCGACAAATTAGGTCTCCGAAGTGTAACGAGCGTGTGCATTCTGCTCTGCATCATAGTCGTCACGAGTCTGCCCACACTCGCCCGCCGTGGCTACAGACCCTATCTGCCATGCTTCTCCATCGGCATTTTCCTCGGAGTCAGCGATCTCGGAACCAATATGGTTGCAAGTGACGCACACGACAAGGACTGCACAGTCGTCCACCTCATTTGGACCGCAGGAGCTATCCTCGCATGCGTCACCGAATGCCTTCTTAACGCCCTAGGATACACGTACCAGAAAGCCTACCCAATCACCACTGCTATTGTAGGAACAATCACTTTCCTCAGTTGCCAGATCGTGGACATCAAGAAAGAAGTAGAGGAAATTCCCGGACAGGAATCCACTTGCGTCGAAACACCTTGCTACTTCCCCATTGCCTCCGCTTACGCCTCAGCCCACATGGCCAAAGACTACATACCCAACACCAGTCAACGCTTCACCAGTCAACGACTCACCAGTCAACGCTTCACCAGTCAGACAAAAATCAATCACGATTGCCATGATCTTTGTCAGGCAAAGGCTTGCAAAACAAGTCATAAACAACGCAAGACTTCCTCCTACAGACGACGGGAATCCTCTTCATCCGACCCTCCCCTGCTGGAACACCCATCCGGGTCGGGACAGCAGAACAAGTGTGCGGGACGTGCGGAATCTATCTATCAAAAAAGAGCCGTCGTTATGAAAGGCTTGCCGGGGGGAGAAGAGGGCTCTTTCGCTAGATCCAGCTGTGGCCAGGTGAATGTCGGAGATGTTAGGACTAGTATGGGTCGTGGACAAGAATTTGGTCGTGGACAAGAATTTGGTCGTGGACAAGAATTTGGTCGTGGACAAGAATTTGGTCGTGGACAAGATTTTGGTCGTGGACAAGATTTTGGTCGTGGACAAGATTTTGGTCGTGGACAAGATTTTGGTCGTGGACAAGATTTTGGTGGAGGACGAGGACGACTGGGTGTCATTCGGCCGTATTTGATGACGTATTCGACTGCGCAGAATCAAGAGCTTACCAAGGGCATACATCGAAAAGGGGTGCAGCAAGATATTTGCAAGAGTCAAGATAAGCGGAAGGGCGCTTTGCGAGGATCTAAAGGATTCATCGATCTACGGTCGCTCACGGATGATTGCGGGATGCCCCGAAATGGCAAGGTGAGGGATCGAAGGTATACGGAACAAAGGGCAGATGTAAGGAGCCGGTCTCGTGGACATTCTCGGAAACAAAAATTTTCGCACGACCGCTCGAGTTCAGCCCTCTCTTCTCCGGCCTGGAAACCTGCAGCATGGAAACCTGAATCCGGTGACCGGCGAGCACCATCTACGCAGGACCGTATCACGCGCGAGCGAGTTACGCGAGAACGAGTTACCGGGGAGCGAATTATCCGCGAACGAGTTACTCGTGAGCGAATAACAGGGGAACGGATTTCGAGCGAGCGAATAACAGGTGAACGAATGTCGAGCGCCCCTCCGCGGAGAAGTGATTTCCGTTTGTCTGATCCGTATTCCTTAGGCGACGTCCACAGTGGGACTTTGTATAGGGATAAGAAAGGGCTTCGTACCGTGAGAACAAGGATGAAGGGACAGTACGATGTCATACCTCCCAGGGAGAGAACTTCCTGGGAGAAAGCTCATAGTATGGAGAGAACTTCCAGGGAGGGACTTGAAGAATTTGTTGCGATTGGAGTGGAAACCCGTTTGGGTTCGCCTGTGCATCCATTGGTGTCTATTAATATTCGCCGAATCAAGTCAATTTTGGGTAGTCGGTGGAGTACAAAGCGGTGGAGTACAAAGCGGTGGAGTACAAAGCGTAGTGGAAAGAAGAGTAGCACACGAGTGCGGTTGAAATTGAAGAAGGAAAGTCGACACCATCAGTTCCATGCAAGTGTGGAGCTTCTGGACAAGCAGTTGGTTCTATTTTCGTTGTTAGGTTTCTTCTGTTTGATGGCGGAAGCTTACATGGACGACTGGTCGACTAGTTACTTGGTGCGTCAGGTACCGAGGACTACAATGTTGGGTTTGAGTCCGTTGGCGTACGGGGCTTACGTATTGGCGGTGATTCCGAGTCGGCAGTGCACGTCGTACTTTGCACAGAAGCTGGGTCCGGGCCTGTTGCTGGTGCTGACTAACTTGGTGAGTCTGTCTGGTTACTTGATAATGGCTCGGTTTCCAGGCAACACGGGGTTGGTGCTTGCAGGATGTGCCGTGGCAGGCATGGGCTCGGCTAGTAACACACCCGTCATACAGTCGCTAACCAGACGCATCGGCCATGACGCACTCGGGCTACAGGGCCTCATGTCCAGCCTGTCGCTACTCGTCTCGCCACTCCTCATAGGCTACGTCTCACACAAGACAAATCTCCGCTACGCACTGGCCGTTCCCACCGTGGCCTCTCTGCTAGTCGTCCTGGGCGGCTGCGTCCTCATCGGCGGCAGTTGGCTATCCGACCGCAGCTTCCTCGGCAGACCCTTCCTCAGTAACAGCCTGCTTACCAACAGTGTATGCACCGACAACCTGCTTACGGACTGCCTTCTTCCCGAACGCGTCGGACGACACCGTTATCTTCCCGATGAAGGGCGTGAGGACCAAGGGCGTGGGGACCAACGCAGTGGGGACCAACGCAGTGGGGACGAAGACAGCGGCGATGATGGCAGTTGTGACGACGAAGAGCAGACGGCACCCGGGAGTGGTACTCGACGAATCGGAGAGGAGAGCGAAGAAGACAGCGACGAACAGAGTGGAGAAGAGAGCCAGGAAGAGGTCGAGAAAGAGGGGGCTGGTCCACAGTACAGTCAAGGCGCCTCGTAGTCTTTTGCAGACCAATTGACTTCGAGGCGGCAGTTGGAGCCGAACAAGAGCCTTCTGGGAAGACTCACAGAACGCGGTTCCTCAGGACTAGACCAAAATGTTGCACAGCCCGTTCCAGGTCGCCGCTCCGGTCTTCGTTGAAGTTGTCTCACACCTGTCTGATGCATCTTAGCCGAGGGTAGTCGAGCTGCCGGCTGACATAGTTGTGTCGACACACCCGGGTCGAGCGGCGTTTGACAGGCCAGGTGCCCAGCTGGGGGCACTTGGGCGTCGGCTGCTGTCGTGTTGGCTGCACCGTCTTGGACCCCAGGTGAATTCGTGTGGCGAATTCGTGTCTTTATTTTTTAAGTAGTTATGCGCAAGGCGCTGGGCATACCGGATTCGATCCTGACTAATTTCTCTAAGGGATTGTTCCGAGAAGATGTCCACAATGGATGGCGATGGGGACACGCTGTGAACGGTCGTAGTATGGCAGCGCGGATCGATGGAGGTTGGGAAGCGCCAGTCTTGGAGCTCGCAAAGACCGTGCCGTGCCCGGATCTGGAGTACGAGGAAGACTATCCCGTGGTCGAACACGTGCTGCTGGGCCGCATCAATTCGTTCATTACTCAGCTTAAAACAGCTGAAGAGAAACTGGCTCAGGAATTGGCGGAGAAGAAGCGAAAGACAGAAGCCGCGCGTGAAGAAGCGAGAAAGCAAGAGGCCAAGGAGGCAGAAGAGACGAAAAAGGTAGAGGCTGAAAAGAAGCAGGCCGTCCGGGCAGTTATTGAGCAGAACCGGCTGTCGAAGACTGGCGAAATAGACAAGACTGGCGAACCGGCAGACAATGCGGGCAAGATTGGCGAGGCCGGGAAGGCTGGCGAGACCGGGAAAGCCGACCTCGCCGGCTTTCCGGGAGAGGTCGGGAGAGCGGGTGGTGCAGATGATCTTAAATCTGGGCTGCATAAACCCGAAGCGCAGCCACCCGGTTCTGTTACAGGTCGAGAGAGGGGAGTTTGTCTAAGTAGTGAGGATAAGGAAGAGGTCTTGAGAGTGAAGCGTATGGACTATGTGGTTAGTAGTGCCGAGTACAAGGCTTGTTTGGAGGTAGAGGAGGTTTTGTTGAAGGTGGCCAAGGACGCGGAGTCGTTGCCGAAAAAGTTGGCGCGTACGATGCAGTCGATGGTGGACCAGAAGACGGCGTTGGAGAACAGTGTGCAGACGGTGATGCAGCGCGGTCGGCAGTTAGATGTTGAAAACCCCAAGTGCGAGGGACTGAAGAAATTATTGACGGCACTGCCGGCAGATGACTTGCCACGAGAGTGCGACAGTTTCACCTTTGCGTTTGTGAACGAGCTGTTAAGAAACCTGTTGGACGCATATAAGAGTCAGGCGCACCAGGCTCACACAGTATGGTCCTTTTCGCATTTCGTGGCACTCTTGCTAAGAAGTCGTATGCAGGAAATCGTGCACCCTTTATGGCTGTACAACTGCAGAAGCCGTTCCCTGGGCTGTATCCCGGTTTGGGACGCGGACCATACCGGCCCGAACCAGCACGTGCTTAGACTTTATACGGCAACACTCGTGTGTGTCCCTGACCACAAGTCGTTGTGGTCCTATATAGCGGCTGTCGTGAATGACATGTCGCATGGACTCGCCGCACATTCCGCACTCCACATACTCAATGCAGTCGTTGGAGTTGCCCATGGCTCCATGACCAACACATTCAAAAATCAGTACGCCAAGATAGTTAGGATTCTGGAACACGACGTCGTTCCCAAGCTAACCATTTCTCTTGTCGATTCAGACGCACGCGTACAAGCAGAACAACTTCTCCACACACTCAAAGACACATCTGGCAAAATGCCCGACGCCTACGTCCTCCCCCCCAGAGAGAAAGAACTAACCATCGACTGATAATTTTTTCCCCCGGCGAAACCCCCTCAAATGTCGGTTCCGGATGTCCAGTGTCTAGTACAGGGTAAGACTAGCACCCGACCATTGTCACACGGTGTCTGAGCCTCTCAGCCGCCTGGCCCAGATGTCTGGCAGGACCGCATTGGACCCCGCGGGCCGGTGATGGTTTTAACAGATGCCTGGCACTGGGACCACGGGGGACCACGAGGGCGGCCCAGTGGTGGCCGGTACCGCGTCGACGGAGGGCCCGGTGACCTGACTCTGGATGGATGGGCGGCTGCACTGGGTGGGGATTGTGCGAGAGTTATGTTGCAGCCTTTGTGAAGTCTCTGGCCAACTCCAAGGAAGAGCGCACTTCCGGTGAGGAGTACATAAAGAGTTGCCAGCTGCAGCCAGGCTTCCTACAGGCCTTGGTGGCGGTGAGCGGTGACGGAGCTGTGGACTCTGGCATCAGAACCGCGGCTTTGGTCTACTTGAAGAATGAAATTTCGAACCGTTGGCACCCGAATGACTTCAATAGCCACCAAGTGTACGGCGAGGCTGACCGCCAGATGATTAAGAATACAATTTTGCCTTTGAGCGCTTCCATCCCTTTGAGCGAGGTTGCTTTGAGGAAGACGGTGGACCAAATTTGCTTCATCCTACTCCGGGGTTCTTTGACGGAGGACTGGCCCGGATGTCACGAGACGGTAACGAGTATGTTACGGGATCGCGGGAACATCCAGAATGTGGTGGCGGCCTTGGGCTTTAGTGTTAAGCTTGGGTACAAGTACAGTACGGCCTATCGCACGGAAATTAAGCCAGAGTGTGTGAACGGTGCTGCTGAGTTGGGCCAGTTGATATTGGAATTGGTGCAGTCCCTGGGCCCGAACGAGCTGTACAGCTCGCTAGCAGCGGCGTACGTGGTGAAGCAAGCTGCAAAGTTTTACTTCCGCGTCCAAGCGTTGCTCAAGAAGACGGAGTGGTTCAGCACGAGTCTGGGTGTATGGCAGCGGTTCCTCACGGCGGTGTTGACGACGCGGGTGCCTGTGGGTGGTGCAGATGCTGCGACGGTGCAGTTGTGTGTGAAGGCTAAGAAGTGGGCCGTGCAGTGCTTCCGGAAAGAGACGATGAGTTTCTGCACGCCGAGGTCTGCAAGTTCGCAGAATGACGTGCCGGCAGCAGAGACTTATCGCGCCCAATTTTCGGCGGACGTAATCCGGTTGCTGATGAAGATGCTAATGGAATGCCATCAGCAGCGTTCTGCAGGTTACGATGCTTACGACAAGTTGGAAGGCATCATCCTGAACACTTTGTCTTACGCACTTGAGTGTGCCAATTGCTACAAGGTCATAAAGCCCGAGATCGAGAATATGATTGCCGCTATCATTCATCCGTTGCTATGTTATACAGATGACAACATGAACGACCGAGACATGGACCCGTTGGCCTACGCCAAGGAGTCTGATGAGACCTTTTGTACCTTCAACCCCGCCGAGAGTGCGGCCGGCTTCTTTGCTTCACTGAATCGTCTCCGAAGTGTGGACTTCTTGCCGTACTGCAGCCAGTTCGTGCAGCAGGAGTACACCGCCTACGCTGCGAACCCCGTTAAGGGCGTGGGCTCGGAAGCATCTAAACGTAAATATGGCGCACATCGAATGCTCGCTGAAATTTCTAGACGCCTGACCTGCAAGAAGAGACAGTTGCAACTGGAGGACCTAATCTACGCCCACGTCGCCGGCGACCTAGTCGGTGAAGACGTCTGGCTTCGAGGGGCTGCTTGCTTCCTGCTCACTAATTTGTTCGAGAAATGGGAACTCGAGATCAAGAACCCCTCAGGGCTCGTAGACCTGCTTCGCCAGGTCCTGATTAACAGCCGCCACGCTGACTGCACTGTGCGGACCGAGGCCTTGAGAGCGTTGACAGTATTTATCGAATTCCAGAATGACTCACTACGGGAGTTCATTACCCAGAACATCAAGGAGATTGTGCAGAATTTGTTGAGTATGACTGGTCAGCTGGAAATCGCTGACACCGCTCTATCGGCTCTAGCCATACTGGTCGAGTCCTTCTCTGCAGATGTGCTTGCATTAGCACCCACGATTGTGGAAGAGCTCGTAAGAATGTTTGCTCAAATCACCGAAAAAATGAAAGGAGCCGAAATGACTGAGGAACTAGACCAAATTGAAATGACTAGAGCAAGCGTCTCGTTGGCCCTTACCTCTCTATGTACCACCTTGGTCTTAGACGAGCAATGCAAGAAAAATATGGGAATTTTGGCCCCGATTATGCGGCCATATCTGGTTCTTGCCATGACCCCAGATTCGGAAGAGGTTGTAGAGGACGCAGTGAAGATCCTGAACATGATCACATACGACATCGAGATAATCCCCGAGAACTATTGGATCTTCTATGACGTGATGTACCAGGGTATCTGTGGTGGTCCGAAGCCGTTGGTGGTGGACGAGGAGTCTTGGGGCATGATGCATTTGTCGGACTTTATTTTGGCTCTGGACAATTATGTGGTCAAAGGTCTGCAGAAGTTCCTGACAGAGTCTTCGCCGGTCACTGGTATTGCCTACAAGCAGGAGTATCTACAGATGATTGAAGTGGCTCTGGCCAGCGGCGAAGACGACACCAAGAACCCCATATCAGGTTTGATGATGTTGTACTTCCTCACTGACGCACTTACACGAGATTTGACGCCGGAGGTGATAACGAGCATTTTGGGTATTGTGGAGGGTTACCTGGCCAAGTATAGTTTTGACTCTCAGCCGAAGGGAACAATTGAGCAGATCGTGAAGATTTATTTGACGATGATGGGTGGCAATTTACATCAGACAGTATCTTACCTCTCATCCAAGAACCAGCTGGTTCAAGTGTTGGAGTTGGTCTACAACCCTCAGTATGTGAACGCTGTGTGTACCCGTAAGTTACAGATCCTGGTCTCCTGCGCACTGTTGAAGGAGTTGAAGCAGAACACACTTGGTGATGAGTTTAAGAACAAGGCCGAGACGATCGTTAAGACCATTGCCTACCAGTGCGAGCAGATTGCAAAATGCCGAGCTGACCTAGAACAGGAATCATCTGACTGGGACGAAGACTCAGAACAAGAACTAGGTGAGAATCAAGACGCAACCGGTGAGGAGGAATTGCTGGACAAACTACGGAAGAAAGGACTTCTTGACGATGACAGTGATGAATACGATCCGGCAATTTTCCTTGAGTGCGACGAACGTGAATCGCCTTATAACGAAATGTGTGACTACACCATTGCCCGAGATACCATCCAGAGCTACCCTGACGTCTTCACACACGTGTTGGGCGAAGAAGACACCAAGAAACTTCTTGAGCATCTAGACAACGTCATTGATAACAAGACCCAGCGGGCTAAAGAGTAAGCCGCGTTTACTAACCAAGGGGAAGCTTGGTCCCAATCAAGTTTGAGGGGTCGATTTGCCTGGGTGGTTTACTCCCAAGTATTTACTCCAAAGGGTTTGCTGCCAAGGATTTATTCCCAAGGTTTCTTGACCATTGCGCCGAGCATTTTTTGGGGTGCTTCTTCGACGCCTCTGTCGAACCGGTGCATTTTGTCTTTTAATTTGCTGAACCGTCCGCCTTTGTCGGCGGAGCCGGGACTCTCCTCCGCCGGGACACCTGGGTCTTTCACACCACCGGGCGCCTCGGCGTCAATGCCCAGTTTTTGGTTCAATTTTGCCCATTTTGCCATTTCCTTGGGATCTTCAAGATTGACTGGCGGCTTGGTGGAGGGCCAGATACTCAGCCAAATGAACGAGAGGCACGAGAGCAGGAACCAAATCCATTGGAACACGGCCTTCCGATAGAACGTCTTGAAAAGTTTAGCATAATTTTTCTCCATGTAGAAGATCGTGTTTGCTTCAGTACCTTCCACATATGACGGAAGCGTTTCCACTGACAAGACAACAATGGCACAGCACGTAGTGAGCATAATGGCTGTGTGAAACAGCATTGCGTTCAGGTGGGTGGATTTTTTCCGCAACGGTTCCACGGGTAGACATCCCTTCATCTTGGCGTTTAACGTAATCATGCCCACCACTGAACAAAGCACTTGGTGACCATATATCAAAAGGTACAAACTAAACTCTGGAAAGAATGCACGCCATTCTCTCATCTTGGTAAACGCCACACTTATACCGTTTATCGGCGGCTTCCCGGTCGCCGAGGGATACAGACACGCCATGATTACCTGGCACCAGAGGATCACTGTCAGGACGAAACTAAACATCGCCAAAACGAAGTAAAACATGTACTTGACTGGATTCAATTTTCCCCCGGCACGCTTTTCCAAACGCTCGTACTCTTCAGACAAAAGTTGAACAATCTCCTTGTACTTGCTCACCTTTGATCTGAACCGCATCCGCGCAGTTGGATTCCTCAGGCCATTCTTCTTCCGCATTTCGTGCGCCGCCAAACCTTCCCCAACCTCCCGCAACGCTGTTGCGCGCTCCCCTAATACCTTTTTCATCTTCTCGTACTCATGAACAGGTAGCGGTTTCGGGAAATGCCACCATTTCATAAACAACCCTACCGGAACCGACGCAATCCCGATGCCACCCGTGAACATGAACACAAACCACCCGATAAAACCCGGAAGCCCTATCAGGTACGACAGAAACTCCAACGTCACCGTCTGACTTGTCGGCACTGACACCGAACAACCCTCGTCCAGGCAATGCTCTCCTCCGATAGTCATCTTGCGGCACGCCAAATACAGTAAACCTATTACGCCCCAAACAGCCACTATGTACATACTTCCGCGCTTCAATGTCTGAACAAGTGGCGACGTCTTGGTAATACGAGGATCGCTGTCAGCCCTACGCAAACAAACAATATCCCTTAATGTTCGCGCGCTCGCACACGTGTGTGCAGAATAAATGGGGAGGGCGCAAATATGCACCGAGTGAATGGGGAGGGCGGCGCCAACGCAAGTCCGGCTGCGGGACGCAAACGGGAGCAGGGACGCCCGCAGGAACACAAGTCGGCATACTCGTAGTAGAATACGGCCAAGGGTAAGACAATTGAGAGATATATAACTATCATTAAATACACCAGTTTCCAGCAGTAGGACATATTGAACTGGCCTTCGAAGCGCTCATTATAGGCGTCTGTGGCGACCAGGCAGAAAGAAAGATACGCGATTTGAAATCCGAATATGACGACGACTTGAGCTAGAATGCCTTGGTTATACTTGAGGTCGTCGGGGTGGCAGTAGTGGTAGACGAACCACAGCGTGGCAACAAGACCGACGCCATTGAGTCCGATGATAATTAAGATTAGCCACCAGGCAAACATTTTAATGCCGGTGTCGTTTCTATCGTCGATCGCCTCGGCGGCGGGGGTAACAATGGTGACGGAGTCGGGCGACAAGACCTTCTTTGTGTGTGCTCTTTTGGCCGCGCGGGGGAGCAAGCTGAAGGTTTTTTGTGGCGCCTACTTGGCTTTGGTGGTGCAGACGGTGGCTTGTGTGCTAGTGGCGGAATTGTTCGCGAATCGGGCTCGGTCAATTGCTTACCGAAGGTACCGGTGGGACCTGATTATCGGTGGCGCTGCGTTGCTCGTCTTTGGTGTGCTCGGGATCTGGGAAGGTTTGAGGAAGCCGCCGGTGCCGAACGAGCAGGAGTTGGAGGACGACCAAGAGATGGATAACCTGGACGACTTTATTGCGGGGCTCGACGCAGACAAGCGCAAGACATCGCGGCTGAGCCAGATCCTGGAGCACGTCCAGCACAACCAGGACGCGCTGCTCAAGCTGGAGACCCTCGCGGACGACGTCTACACCGACCTGGAAACTGCCAACCCCTGCAGCGACCACGGCTCACATGGTTCACCTGACCACCACGGCCTGGACAAGACTGCCTACCGTCCCCGAGAAGAACTCCAAGACCCTCTCACCGGCCGCCGGTTCTCAGCCTACTCCCAGAGCCTCAAGACCCTCAACGACGCCGCCACGCTCATCCACAACACGGGCGCAGATGGACGCATCATGCTCAAGGCCTTCAGCGCCGTCTTCGCTGCTGAACTCGGCGACCGTTCCATGTTCTCCACCATCGCACTTGCCGCCACCGAAAACGTCTGGGGCGTTACCATCGGCGTGCTCATTGGCCACTTTTGCGTCAACCTAGCCGGCGTCTGCTGCGCCTCCCTAATCTGCCGCTACGTCTCCGAACGCACCACCACCCTTTTCGGCGGTTTCCTCTTCACGGTCTTCGGCCTCGTCTCTCTCTACGAGGCCCTCCAAGTCTACCTCACAGCCCCTTAGTCTACTGCCCCTCAGTCTACCGCCCCCCAGTCTACCCCCCCCAGTCAACCGGAACAATACCATCCCCAACGTTCATAGCCTCCAGCACCTGCAGTCTACCTCATCTACCCCTAATCTGGCACGACAACCATCGCTTACTTCCATATTGCAGTTCCCCATCACTTACAATGAACGACCCACTGCACAAGGGGACCGCTGCACAGGATGCATAGGAGATCGACTGTGCAGATGATCGGCTGCCGAGACGACCCACTGCGATGGGCTCGACCACTCAACAGGTGACTACCAATAACATTTTTTTGTGTGTTGGTTCGTGCATAGCGGCCAACGGTTCGGCTAACTAACGGAAAACCAAAGAGGCTGCTACGTCAGGGGGGACGTCCGACTCAATTCGGAGCACCTCCAGTCCCCCCAACTTCAGCTCCGCTACTTTCTTAGAGGGTTGCGGGCCTAGAAACAGATTCAACTGCTTCACTTGCTCCCTGTGGGCGGCCACAGCTCGTTCGTACTCGGCGTCAACCTGGGCCTTCTTCATCTTCAACTAAATTCGAAGGCGTATCACCGGCAAGTAGGCCGCTTACCTCATTGTACACTTTTTCTAGGGTCGCTAGTTCATTATGTGGCGTAGGCGTGACTTGTTGCGGCGTCATCCATCCCCTGACGATTTCTTCTGGTGGGTTCCCGGACTCACTCAAGCCCCAAAGCCGCTCCTCAAGCAGCGCCATACGATTCCCTAGATCAAGTTTGTCCATTGGTGCAGATTTAGCGGAAGATCACAGACTCCGTAGGGAGATGGTGGTGTGAGTGGCATACGTGGACGGCGTGCAGGCTGGTCGATTGAAGCTCTTCGGGGCAGAGCCAGAGGGGTGGTCAAAGCTTTTGGGGTGGTCAAATCTGCGACTGTTTCCGTCTGATTCATTGTTACAAATTTTTACTGCCCCAAGCCAGACCCGGGCTGTGGGCATCCATGTCACGGTCCCATTGGGGCATCACGCACGCCACGAGGGAGGGCCTTGGTTGCTCTTTTATATGCTGGCAGATTACAGCCGAGCAGATTATAGGTCAAGCAGGTTGGGCGATGGCGAGGGCGAGGGCCTGGGCTGCGTGGCCGAGGAGGAGGCCAGGACAGAGGGGGCCTGGCTCGGCTGAATGGGCGAGTGGCTGGGCGGTCCGAAGAGGTCGATGAGTTCTCCAGCGGCCGGCGCGGGGAGGGCTGGGCTGGCGCCCCCTAACAGGTCCTCGATGGGGTTCCGGGATGCCGAAGGTCCTGGCACGGAACCGGGTTCCAAGTCGATCAAACTGGGCGTCGGCTTAGCCGGCTCGCTGCCCGCGGGTTTCGAGCCGGCGCCAGTGGGCCTAGCGGAAGACGACGCCGGACCGGCAGAAGGTGCCGGCTTCGACAATCCCCACGCGTCGGCAGCTTCCGCCTCCGACTGAAATTTGGACATGCTCGAAAACGGATTCGCCGTGCGGAAGTCATCGTCCGGGTCATACAAACGAGAAGATGGGGCCACACCCGGTGCGGGACCGCCCCCGAAGGAACCTGCAGCCCCTCCGAAAGGAGGCGCTGCCCCAAAAGGGGACGTACCTCCGAAAGGGGGAGCTCCTCCAAAGGCACCACCTGTGGCAGGCGGCATGCCGAACGGAGGATCTGAACAAGACTCTGAAAACATAGCACATTTCGTCGCGGTCGCGCGGTCGGGTAGTGGGGTTGTACGAGAGGCGGGTGGTCGGGTTGTACGAGAGGCGGGTGGTCGGGTTGTAGGGTAGGTGAGAGTGAATGATTACGTCTGATCTGAAGAGGAGGGAGAGCTTCGGGTCCTGAGAAGAAAGGATTTGACCCTCGGTTGTACAAGTTGTAGTGGTTGATGGGTGAGAAGTAGGGGAGGTTTTCGATGCCTCCGGAATATGTTTGGCTGTCCTGGACGGCCTGTTTCTTCGCTTTTTTCCAGGCTTCTTCGTCTTCTAGTAAGTGGAGTATAGCCTCCGCCTTCTGGCGTACACCAGCGCCTTGTTCACGTTCGCCGTCATGATAGCGAAAGGCGGTCAGGTTTCGGAGTGTCATAGCTGCCATGTTGCAGTCCTGGCGACAGCGCTCGGGACCCAGGAGCACCATGAATTCAAGGAGACTAAGGCACTTGTAAACCCTTCGCCAGCACCAGCTTTCAGAAGTGATGCCCTGCCACACGACCTGGGCGACTGTATGATACGCTGCCCCGTCGTTTGTCGTCATTGCGATGTGGCGCAACAAAGAGTTGGACACTGCGCACGAATCCTCGTCATTTATTTCACGTAGCGTCTTCTCCAAAGGACTCACATTTCCGAAACTGCACGACCGAGATGTGCGGGTGGAGATGTGTGGTGAAGATGTGCCCCGCTAGGGACTGGGGAAATGGATGCGGCCCTCTAACGGACTGGTTTGTGCGTTAACAGGCTGAGTGGCGGGAGAAGAGGG
>NW_011645792.1:154723-171468 GCF_000223845.1 Gregarina niphandrodes | reverse complement strand
GGGGGGGGGGGGGGGGGGGGGGGGGGGGGGGGGGGGGGAGTGCAGTAGTGTGGTAGTAATCAGGCGGAATTAAAAGATGGTGACTGAATCGAGGAAATGACTGAATCGAGGAAGAGGGGCGGGAATGATGGATGTGTACATATCTTCTGTCTTTTCTTTGACTATCTTGGTGACGTTCTTGATGATCTTGGAGAAATCGAAGTTGCTGGGCGTCCGTCCACCCCCTTCGCGCATCAAGGAGAATAAAAAGACTTAAAAAGTTGTTCATTGTGAAGGCGGAGGAGGCTGGGCCGCGGACATGAGCTCTTGTCTATAAGCGTGGGACACTTGGGATATAGTGTGGCATTGGCCACAACGGACATAGTTGATTCCGTAGGGGGCGAGATTGGTTGTGGAGCACATCGAACATAACATAGACAGCACTCTCCCGCCTACTTGATTCTTCTGCTGAACTGCATTCATCGTGCTGCAAGAGAAACACTGCACATACTGCGCTCCGGCATCGTACTCCAGTAATTTGCCGCAAGCATGACACTGCAACCTGGCTTTCGCTTGATAGGGCTGGTACCCCCCATAACTCTCCATCATCTAACAGAACATCATCGTAAAAACCTGTGGTACCGTGCACAGAGAACATGTTGTGAACTGCAACCCATCAAAGCCTTACAGGGTTCATTTCCCTGTCCATTTTTAACCGGGAAAAATAGGATGGTTCAATTTTTCATCGACGATCTTGAAGTATTCTTCCCCTATGACCACGTCTACCCTGAACAGTATGCGTATATGCGACAATTGAAGGTAAATACCGGATTCACCTGTTTTGAAACGCAGCGAAAATATGTGTGCACACGCGTGTGCGCGCACAAAACAAATAGGAATGGAACACAGTTACGTGCTAGGCAACCTTAGATGCACACGGTCATGGAGTGTTGGAGATGCCGACTGGAACGGGGAAGACAGTGGCGTTAATGTCCCTAATATCTAGTTATCAATTAGAGCACCCAGAAGTGGAGAAGTTCTTTTTCTGTACACGTACAGTTGCAGAAATGGAGAAAGCATTGATAGAGCTTCGAGGAGTCCTCCGGTACCGGTTAAATGACTTGTTACAGAGAGAAGACAGACGAGCGGAGCGGGCGAATGTTTTGGCTTGCGCCTTGTCGGCCAGGCGAAATTTATGTGTTCACCCGATTATTTCGCGAGAAGGTGATCGTGACAAAATCGATGAGTCGTGCCGGCAGCTAACTGCGCCCTGGGTACGAAATTCTCACGGCGAGAACGCTGGAGATCTGGAAGAAATGTTTCAAAATGTCAATGACTGCCGGCTGTGTCCCTGGTATGAGGCGTTAGACAGTGAGTGGAATGTTGAGTCGATGCCGGTGGATGTATATACAATCGAGGACTTGAAGAACTTCGGGTCCACAGGAAAGAATCCGATATTGGATGAAGAAACAACGAATCTGAGAAGGCTCCGTGCAAAGTACGACGTCATAAGAATGGATGATGAGGAGGAGAGTCCCGGTCGAGTGAATACAAGATTCTGCAGCTACTTTGCGTCGAGAAGGATGGCTCAGGCAGCCTCGGTGTTAATTTTGAACTATCAGTATGTGCTCGACCCACGAGTGTCTCAAGTGGCGTTTGGATCGAGCGGTCTGATGTCTGGGAAGGGGCAGGTTTTGGCAAATCGCTTCGCTAAGAAGGACGCAGGGGAAACCTCTAGGGCTGCGGATCCCTGGGTTATTGTTTTCGATGAGGCACATAATATCGACAACGTGTGCATAGAAGCTTTATCCATCAACTTAAGTGTGCTAGATGTAGAGAAGGCCAGAGTCAATGTCAGAAGGCTTCAGAAGCTAATAGCGGAAAAGAAAGTGCATGACCAGCAGTCGCTCCGCACGGAGTTGGAGCAGATGATTAGAGGGACTGACTCGGGATCGCAGATTACGGGATCACAGGTCACAGGCAATGGTGGGCGAGCAACAGATTTGACCCAGTCGGTGGTCAGAAACAACGAGTACGAATCGATGTTGCAAGAGCATATGGCCAGTCCTTTGTTGCCGAATGAGCAGCAGATGCTGGTAAATGCGTTGGTGCCGGGTAATATACGTAAGGCGGAATTATTTCTGATGAACATGCATGTGATAATAGTCTATTTGGACGACTATATTCGGCAATTTAAGGTGGTTACGGAAGGTCCGTTGAGTTTTTTGAAGAAGTTGGAGGAGAAGACAACGATTAGTAGTGATACGTTACAGCACTTTTATGAGCGGTTGAAGAATTTATTTATTAGCTTGCAGGTCACTGATATCCGTGAGTATATGCCTTTGACTAAGATAGCTGATTTTTGTACACTCGTGTCTACTTATTGGAAAGGATTTGTACTAATTACGGATCCTTATCCGGAGGCTCCTGGAATATATGACCCGATTACTCAGTTATGTTGTGTGGATAGTTCGTTGGCAATGAAGCCGGTGTTGGAGAAATTTCAGTCAGTGGTATTAACGTCGGGTACGATATCACCATTATATTTGTATCCTCGATTATTAGGTTTTCAGCCGGTGGTAACTCAGTCATTTCCTATGTCGTTGGATCGGAAGTGTATTTGTCCGATGGTTGTGGGTAAAGGACCAGATCAAATTCCTTTATCGAGTGCATATGAATTACGTGAGGATGCCGCAGTGGTTCGCAACTATGGTCGGTTATTAACGGAATTTGCAAGGACGGTGCCTGATGGTATTGTATGTTTCTTCACGTCTTACCAATATATGGAGTTGATCATTTCTAAGTGGTATAAGACAGGGGTGATTAATGAGTTGATGAGATATAAGCTATTACTAATGGAGACCAAGGATATTGTGACAACCACACTTGCGCTTGATTCATATAGGAAGTGTTGTGATAACGGTCGAGGAGCTATTTTCTTTTCAGTGGCAAGAGGTAAGGTAGCGGAAGGAATTGATTTTGATCGTCATTATGGTCGATGTGTGATGCTCTTCGGGGTACCCTTCCAGTACACCTTAAGCAAGGTGCTTAAAGCACGACTTGAGTTCAT
Source organism: Gregarina niphandrodes (assembly GCF_000223845.1). Classification (NCBI taxonomy): domain Eukaryota; phylum Apicomplexa; class Conoidasida; order Eugregarinorida; family Gregarinidae; genus Gregarina; species Gregarina niphandrodes. The sequence continues at coordinate 168,419 of NW_011645792.1, read as the reverse complement.
GAAGGAAACCTATAAGGTACCAGAATCCGAATTCTTATCATTTGACGCCATGAGACAAGCGGCCCAATGTATAGGACGCGTCATCAGATCCAAGACCGATTATGGACTCATGGTCCTTGCAGACTACCGATATGGACGCGCCGATAAACGGAAGAAATTGCCAGAGTGGGTGCTAGAATGTCTGGACCCTCACCACACAGCCCTTAGCGTCGATGTCGCTGTCCAGGTAGCCCGCGACTTTTTGATCGAAATGTCGCAGCCTTACCAAATCTCCATGCGGTCACGACTCGATTTTGACGCCCTACAGAAACTACACAAGCTGACCACCCGAATCAAGCAGAAACAGGACGTCAAGAATGAAACAGAACAAGAGGCCGTTGTCAAGGACCAACCACAGGACATCAAACCAGCCACCACCAAGCTCTAGGCTCTGTGCAAGCTCTAGGCTCTGTACAATCCTTTCTTGCTGCAAGTCGTTTTATAGCTGCCGCGTTCGAGGTCGGAGTGTGTAGGGGACGAATCGTTGGGGGTTCGGACCGTGGGTCAAGTCATCAGGTCATGATGGGGAACTGAGGGTCAATATCCAACAGGAAAACGGCAGTAGACGGTCCGGTGAACCCATGAGAGGTTTGCCGTGCAAGGGGAACCAGTCTGACTTGGGGTCCGCGAGAAAGACCTGACTAATCGTGGCGTCCGAGTCGGTTTTCGTTCGTTGTTGGCTCATTGATTGGGGGATCACTGGTTGGGTCTTCTTGGCTCAAGTAGTGTTATGAAATATGGTGTCGTGGGATACGGCGTATATCGTTTCCCTAGCTAACTATCTAAATTTTATTGGCTCTTGTCTGGTCATGACCCGGGCCCGTATCGGGTGTAGTCGGTGCTGTTTGGGTTCCGTTCCAGCGTGGCGTCGGCACGACGGAGGCTGTGGGTTGTCGGACAAAGTTCTCCTGTTTGCATGTCTTACATCGGCTTTGAAGTCTGCGGACCTTGCTTTTGAGCCGGAGCCAGAAGAGGCCGATACGAAGCCTGGTCTTTTCGCAATGCGCCAAATACTCACTCCTCTTTTTGCCAGCCTTCTTCGAAAGCCGTTGGCACAACCGGGAATTACACGTACCGGCGTCAGCCCCTAAGGAAAGACCAATACGGACCGGAATAACAATGTGGTACCAAAGCCAGCACGTTCGTAATAGCACGTCGCACCAAAAGGGGTAGTTGGAATCTACTGGCGGATGTCGGGGAGTGCACGTGAGCGATCATTTCGGGGACAACAACTGCGGGATAATCAGGGGACAATCAGGGAAACACACTATAAGTGTGTGCGCGGCTATGGTCCGCGTGCGAAGTCCGTGTGCGTGCAACAATAGTGCAGCTTGAGTCACGTGCCTCAAGTGCCAGATAGAGGATGCGGTTCATGTAGCTGAGACGCACGTCCCCATACCTGCCACCAATTCATGGGCCGCTGATTCCGAGATTGGGTCGTAGCCGAGTCGGGCTCTTAGCTGATCGGGCGTGTTTGTGTACCAGCTGGTTCAAGTGAAGTGCACGGTGGCGTCTCGGTGGTAGTTGTCTCAAACCGTATATATTCGCTTCCTCTGCCGGCGGCAAGCATGGGGTCTTTAAAATTATAAAAGTGCGAAATGGAGTCTTCGCGTAAGTGTACTTTACTTCGTGGGGCGGCGTCTCACGCAGTTTTGACGCCCAAGGAGGTCCGGCCCACACACAGGAGGTCCGGCGGCCCACACACAGGAGGTCCGGTGGCCGACACACAGGAGGTCCGGTGGCCCGTGTGTGCATCGCGCGTGGTTCCGGAGCTTCTGAGAGCTTGGAAAGTGGGCGGGAGGATGCGCTCGGGAGCGTGGTTGTCCTTGGGGGGATGTGCTCGGTGTTCGTGTTCGTGTGCGCTGCGTCATAATGTGTTTGCCCGTAGAGATGACATATAGCAGAGAGGAATTATTGTCAGCGTTTCGACTATACGAGTGTCCGGAAGGATTGCGGGCTCATGCGGCGGTTTACTCGGAGGTGCCGGCGGAGCCGGAAGTGTTGAATGCTCCCGCAAGCCTGAGTCAGGCAGTGTCAACTGCGACGACGCGGCCGAAACGTACGTTGTCGGAGTTGGCGAGTAAGGTGCGCGGTGCTCCATTGGCGGCGTCGGCGGGGTCGGCGTCGAACGCCGGAGGTCGGGTTATGACGCGGGGTGCACCTGCGGCGGCGAAAACGGCGTTTTCCAGGACCGCGTGGCCGAGTAGCGGGGAGCAGCCAGTGACGAACAACCGGTTCACTTCGCTGGAGAACTGGGCGAGTCGCAGTCGATTGTCGCGCGCAGCAAATAGTTACGACAAACCAGGCTTCGACAACAAGGCGACAACGTTCGACCGCGGTGAACGTGCGGAGTGCGAAGAGCTGATAGCCGAGGAAGACGTGGACGCCTTGCGGCGGTCGATCGTGCGGTGGTCGGACGGCCGGCCGTTGTACATGGTGGCATACCACGAATTGCTGCCGTTAGCCGACAAGTGTGCGGGAAAGCTAAACATGACACGCGGTGCTGGTCAAAATGTGGACGCTGTACAGCAACGCAAGTTCTTTGAGCAGTATGAGGCACATGTGGCGGACTTGTATAATGAATTTGCGCGACATAAGAAATTGCGTCTGCCTGAACCAGCGAACCAGGCGTTGCGTCTCACGCCAGAGTCAAGTGTTGCCTTGTGGCCTACCTTCCGCGAGCTGTTTTTGCAAACTGAAGAGATCTTGCAGCTCCTCTCTCTTTGGGAAACTTCATTGCTGAAGAAAACTGCCCCCCTGAAGAAGCCGATAATGTGGGAATACCTCGACCCACAAAATCATGTCCAGGGCCCCTTTAGTAGCGCCAAAATGAATGAATGGTTCCGAGGAGATTTCTTCCCTCCCACACTACCCATACGAGTATGCGGTGCTCAACGGTTTGCTCCCCTCGTTGACGTCTACCCTCCAAGCTCCGCTAGTCCGCCCTTTCTCTCGCCCCCTCCCGACCGCTTCCTCGACCAAACTGACCTTCTCGAGAAACCCTACGCCGACCCAGCCGCCTACGCTCAGGCGGCCGCTAAAAGCCCACCCAGCATCCAGCACATTAATGACGACCACCGACCCCAAATGATTCCTGGACGACCAAATGACTCCGCAACCTCACCGGCCGCCGTGACAATGGCCACCGCCATGACTGACACGGCACTGGCCCCACAACCGCCGACAACAAAGCCGTCGCCGTCACCTGCCTCGGCGACTGCCGTCTACCGAGCCCCGAACCCCTTCCAAGACATGCCTCTCCGAGACGTTCCTCTTCGAGACGTTCCTCTCCGAGACGTTCCTCTCCGAGACGTTCCTCTTCGAGACGTTCCTCTTCGAGACGGCCGTCTTCGGGACGATTCTCTTCGAGGCGTGCAGGACGTATCCCCTGTTTCGAATACACGCGAACAAGAAGTGGCTGACGAAGGAGTGGCACGCGAAGGAGTGGCACGCGAAGGAGTGGCTCACGAAGGAGCGACTCACGAAGGAATGACTCGAGAGCTGACGCAGGACATCGAGGCCGCAAAGCAGGAGGAAGAGGAGTTGTTGCGTAGGCACGAGTTGGACGTGTTGAAGCGGATGGAGTTGCAGCGTCGGCAGGAAGAGGTGCGGTTGGCAAAGGAGAAGAAGTTGCGCGAGGCAGCACGCGTGCGCGAAGAAGAGGCGACGAACCGTGTGGCGGCTGCAATCCGCGAACAGCAGCAGCGGGAGGTATTGGAGGCGCAGTGGCGTGTCGAGGCGCAAAGACAGCGTGAAGCGCGTGAGGCGAAGTTGTTGGCTGAGAAGAATGCGCTCGACTCTTTAGTATACAATGACAACACGGCAGCGAAGCCGCCGATGCGATGGAAACAGCCGGTGCCGGCTGTTTCACCCGACGACGCCGAGACAGGGCCCAGCATCGAGGAGTCCAGACGACTGCCGCCTCAGACCGCTACGGCCTCCGCGGAAGGCTCTGACTGGCGGAAAAAGGTTGGTCGTAAAAAGTCCAAGCGACTTGAAGACGTGCTTACGCCTGCTCCAAAGAGCGTTTGGCAACTGCCCACGCGCGACGTCCCAGCCTCCTCCTCCATCTGGTCCGATGAACCCTCCATTGACGTCGCCGCACACATCACCAGCCCCGCACACACATCCTCCAACCTCTCCGGCTCCGGCGCAGGAGGTAGCATCGGCGGAGACACCAGCATGGCCCAGGCCTTAAGTAACCAACCCGGACTAGGCACTGTGGTCCAGCCCAGCACCTCGCCGACTGCTGTTCCGGCGAGTGTCGCTCGCGCGGCCGCACAGACCAGTCCGCCGGCAGCTTTTCCGTCCGCGCTGCGAGTCCAAGCGGCCGTTAAGCCGACCTCAACCAAGACTCAGCCGGTGAAGGCCCCGCCAGCCGTCGGGAAACCGGTCACCCCGGCGAAGCCCGTTACGACTGCCAAGGCCGTCCAGAAACTGCCCCCGAAGGCCACCCCCACCATTGTCCACAGCAGCACCGTTTCCGCCGTACCCGGCCCGGTCCCCGGCGCGCCTGCGGACCGCAAGGTCTCTGCCACCAGCGCCACTGTCCGCTCCAACAGCTCGGACGACGCGCGAGGCAATATCAAGGACCTCTGTGCCCACTACCAAATCGAGCTCGACCCGGACTTCATTACCATGCTCATCGGAATGCCTGTAACACACACTCCCCCACACCCGTCCTGTGCACATACACGCACACACGGTCTCGTCACCAGACCTTTCTGGTAACCCAGACACTGGTCTCGACCCTGGGTCTGACTTGAGGGTCCGTTGGTATTTATATATCCTTGCAGGATATCGACTCAATTAAATCGTTCCTCTCGGATAACCTCCCGCACATGGACGAGAGCAGGGTTTCTGAGTTCTCTGACGCGTTCTGGGACGTGGTGAGGAACCCGTTCCAACCTGTGTCCAACAAACGCGGGCAGTCTCGCAGGAAATAGTTACGTTGTGTCTTTCTTTTTTTCCGCTCCCTTTTATAACGGCCGCCGGTATGCCTCCTAACGTCATCAACTCTCTCATCTCCAAGCAGACGCGAAAAGCGCTCCTTGACTACCTCATGAAGGGTAGGTCCACACACTGGAGCAGCGGGCTGCAACGGGAAGAGCGTGTATAACCCACACAGTGTGCGGAACACACTGTGCGGCACAAAGCGGTGGTGAAATGTTCTTTCTGTAGAGGGCACAATTGTGGTGAAAAAGGACTACAAGCTCCCCCAGCATGAGGAGACTGGGTTGCAGAACCTCCACGTCATGATGATGATGCGTTCGCTGACGTCTAGGAACTACGTGACGGAGGTGTACAACTGGAGGTACCTCTACTACGTGTTGACTCCGGAGGGCATCGAATATATCCGTCAGGAGTTGCAGTTGCCTGCCGGACCCATGCCAGCCACTTACGCCGTTAAGGTTCGTGCTCCCCGCACTGACCGTGACCGTCCCCCTCGCCGCAACTTCGAACGCCGTGGTGAATTCGACCGCCGTGAGCCTCGCGGTGATTTCGAACGCCGTGGTGAGTTCGACCGTCGTGAGCCCCGTGGCGAACGTCCCGTGGAGTCCCAGGCTGCCTGAAGCTAATTCAACGTCGTTTTTTACACATGAACAAAAGTAATGGCGGTCGCCACATTTGAGGTCATCCAATTCAGTGCTCCGAACGCTCCTCGTATCTACACACCGGCCGGTAGCTTCACCGGCACGCGCCACGTACCCACCTACGGCGGACCAGACCCAGACCCTGACCCCGACCTGGACGACGGAGACTTGGACAAGAACGCAGACGAGGAGTCATTGGAATCCGGCTCTTCCCGGGACCCCATCAGGACCAGGTGGCCCTCCCAGGTGATACGGTTCGCCGCAAACCAAGACTACAATCCAGACGCCACTCACTCCGTGGCCCTAGCCTGCATCTACGACCGGCACGTAGCAATTGTGTACCCCACCCAAGACTTGGCCAACTCTTGCGGGCTCAACAGAACTAAGTCGGCCACGACCACCTGTATCCCCCCCCTTGGACTCCCTACCGTTGGACACCATTTCGGCATGACCGGTCCCAACCACGGCAACCACGGAACAAGAGGCAGCCACGGAGCAAGTGGCAGTCGTGGAACAAGTGGCAGTCGTGGAACAAGTGACAGTCGTGGAGCAAGTGGTAGTCGTGGAGCAAGTGGCAGCCGTGGAACAAGTGGCAGCCCTGCAGCAGGTGGTAGCCAGCGGGTGACTGGTCACTGTTTCGTGAAGTGCGCCAGTGGGCACTCTCTCGCTGTGCCCGCCGTAGGGAAGGTGTGGGACACGAGTTGGTATTTTTGCGCACCGGAGGACACACGACTGGAGTATGTAAGCCATACCGAACAATTGGTTAGTTTCCGAGTTCTCACAGAGGACGGATCTCCTATATGTCTTGCCGAGAAATTTAATCATCCTATTCAAGACGGTCATACTATTCAGGACCGCCATACTATTCAAGATGGTCATCCTATTGTAGATGGCCGACGTATTGCAGAAGGTCATCCTATTCTAGATGGTCATCCTATTACTGGTGGTCATGCCACTGGTGTTCCAAGTAACTCTGTTCCCAATCGTCACGACTCGGATGCTCGTGCAGCCCCCGTCAATTCTTTGCCCGGTCGGCAGACGGTTCCGGGTTATTCATCGCACGTCGTGGACAGTTCCACTTTCAGTGGGAGTACGACTGCAGACGGGCAGCGACGCGACAGCGTGAGTGTGTGTTGTGATGACGCCCACGGAGTCACGTGTCGGCATGGACTCGAACGCGGGAGCTTGTGCTCGGCGAACGAAAATGGGTATAGTTTCCTGCTGCTTGTGGTGGACTTGGCTTCGCTCTCGTGGTATCTCCACCCAGGATCCTTTCCAATCAAGAATTTAATGGTGTTCAGGGTTCCGCTGGGGTACAACTTTGCGACGGATATAGATATCTTCTCGAAGAAACCCACCGCCATACTGGCTACGAGCACACGTGTGTTTAAGGCTTCGTTTACGGACCTCGGAACGGCCGAGATCAGCCCGAATGGGCACAGCGGACGACACTTCATAATGACCAGAGAACCTCAGCTACTTTATTCCGAATCGAAAGACATCATCTCCATCAAAGCCATGGGAGATAAGCTGTTTTGGTGTCTGGAGGACTGTCTACGCATCATGGATGTCAATTCCTTGGCCAAAATTGGCTACGCTAAACTCCGAGATAAAGAGAGGGAGCAAAACCTCGCTTCAAGTTTCCAGCCGGATGTCGGTCACGTGCGAAGGCCTGAAGCGAGGTTCATAGTGTGCGAGAAGGAGAAAATATTCGTAGTGACCGAATCGGGGATTTGTGCGCATTTGAGACTGTTGAAAAAGTCGGGCACGAACATGCAAACGGTTACAGTCGCTCAAGTACTGAGCAGAGGTTCTCTTCACTACGAAGATTCGCAAATTCTCAACGTTATAAACTGCTACCCTAGAGGTCATGAACAGCTAGTTGTCCTATGGCAAGGACCGCAAGACTCAGTTTGGGGTGGCATGTGTGAGTAAGGCAAGCACTCCATTTGTCCCGGTTCTGCTGAGTTATCATTCCGGTCTTTTTGTAGCTTCAATGGTAATATAATTGCTCAGTATCAGTTGACCAAGGATACCTCAATCTGCCAAGAGTTTGACGCGATGTGCTTTGTGAATCGTCATGAGTTGGCCAGATACAAGCATCTCACAGCGTCGGAACAGCTCTTAATCAACGTAAGCCTGAGCATAAGCTCTGATGTCCCCTCTAATTTCAGTTGAGAAGGCTGGTCTGCAAAGATCTACAGCTGGATCCTCCGCCCGTCGACCAGGTTACCGCAGCACTAAGAACTGGAAAGCAACTACTATTGTCTGACGGTGATGACGTGGAACATTGCGAAGAATTAGCTGAATATCTTCACGTCATCCAAAATGGATGTATCATGCTAGATATAAATGAAATTACAGGTTTGAAGCGGTTCCACGTTATCAGTGGTACCCTTATAGCCCTTGGCCGAGACCGCTACAAAATTGAAGGTAAGGACATGGTGAGGTACTTATGTAAATATCAAGAAGTCTATACTGTCGTATTATTGATTGACGTAAGACCATTTGCTTGAACTATAACCATGCTCTTTCAGTTGTATCACAGATTTAAAAGAAGACTTGACTGGCATAGGATCTATAAATACTTTAACGGTGCTCAATGGTCCATCGGAGCGTTGTTATGCTGCCATTTTGAGTTGCTAGAGCGTAAGATTTTAGGTGATGCGCGCGTTTGTCAAAATGACGCGCGCGTTTGTCAAAATTTTATAAACGCTTTGGTATCAATTGATGCGGAGATCTACGTCAAAGGTATCCGGCTGAGGACTCGTTCTACGTCAATGGGTAGTCTGAACGGTAGTCGACCCAGCTTGACCCGAAACGGACCAGGACATAAAGCAATTTTGACGGACGGTACTTCAGTAATGTATCATTTGGTTCAAGTGTTATGTAGGTGGCCTGAAGTCTTGGGTTTGGTGAGCCGGTGTTTGTCTTCGGTGGAAAAGACTAAAGCGTACTGCATTGCTATATGTAGCTGGGTTGACGCAATCAACGCATCCCTGGACGACGTGCGTCCTTTACCAGATGAGCTGGTTCGGATGTTGGCGGACCCGGAGCTAAAGCACGTGTGTCTGTCGCCTCCGAAGGAGACAAACGGGCCGTTACTTTATCTGCAAAGCATTAAGCGCAGCAGTCACTTGTACACCTGTCAGATGATAAAGCAATGCTTGGTGTACCCGCAGCACGATGACTTCTCCGCAGTACCGCGAGACAGCCTGGAAGTGGTGGTGAGGAAGCGAGATAGTATCGGGAGCAGTAACAATCTGGGAGACAGCACAGCGGACGATTGGGGCGGCAACACTCTTACGGATGACTTGGACTCAACCGACTTGGGGGGGGATTCAGCGCGGAAAGGGGGCTGCCTGCTGCCGAATGAAGGCAGCGTCCAGACGCGGTACCCGATATACAAGGGCCTGCAAAAGGGAGCAAACAGGACGGGGCAGCTATTACGTTCGTTAGTTCTCCCATGCGTGGACTCGCCGGGACGGGCAGCGGGACTTGGATCTGGAGCAGGAGGTGAAGCGGTAGTGGAGACTAGCGCCAAGTCTAGACACCCGTCGGCGGGGTGCAATCTGGCTTTGCCTCGTGCGACGGTGGTGGCTTTGATTTGTTTTGAGGTACTGGCGGAGCCGTTTTGGTGGTCGGCGGCGCATGTAGAAGCTGTGAGCAGGAGTGAGGTGGCAAAGAGTTTGCTCGCTGCGTATATCTGTAGTGCATTGGCTGCGGCTGACCCGTACTTTACGGAGCGTTATTCACGACGTTCAGTAAGCGACTCTGAGTGTTTCGCCAAGTTATTTTGCGAAGACGGCGGTGATCTTTCGCCGTCGGGAGGACGATTTCCTGCTGCCCGTGACTCGGCTGGTCGCGACCGGAGCGGGTCTCTGACGCGTCAAGAGTTGTGTGAGCGCGAGCAATCGCCAAAACTTATGTTGCTGGAATGCTGCAAACACGCGTGTGGTGAGGAGCGCTTTTCAGCCCGGTCCCGACGTCGCGCGTCCTTTACCGACTTCAACCAACTTCGCCGCGCACCGTCGCTACCGCGGCAAAGACGCATGTCTTGTGCTCCCGGCGCGGCCTTACCTGGCGGCGTGCTCAGTGCAGGGCCAGGCGGAGTTCTACATGCTGGAGTAGTGCTCAGTGATAGAGTATCGGACAAGGTCACTGGTTCAGTTAGGACGACCCGTGAACCCACGACCTTGGACCTGCTTTGCGATTCCGCCGGCAGTTCCGTCTGCCGTGGGTTCACGGGATCCGAAGCGCAGTTTCTGCGAGCGGGCGGCTACCTCGCTCTAGCAAGTTGGGATCGCATCCATTTCGGGCCGGCACAGGCGCTGAGTCTCTGCTGCTTCGCTATACGACTGGGTTTGTTGAGCACCGTCTTCGACAACTTGCTTGAACGCGGTCTCCTGCTCTGGGCAGGGGCCGTCCTCGTTTTCGGTGAACTCAACCGTCTCAATGACTACATGCAACGTGCCCAAGAACTCGGCTGCGCCTGCCACTCCTGCTCACACATCGACTTCTCGCTCAACCACGACGGCGCTCTCCGACAGGCACGCTGCGCCCTACGACTTGGCTCACTTATTACCGCCGTCATCGAAAACGAACTGCCCGTACTCTCTTGGGAAAGCGAACTGGTCCACGCCTGTTCTCCCAATCCCGCCATGGCCGTCCAACGCTTCTTCCTCAAACACCTCACCTATCTCGAGCACGCTCGCATCCCTCCACAATGGCTGGTAAACATCCCCACACATCCCTACAACCCTGGTAGCCACACCAACCAGAAGGACTACCTCTAAACACTACCAACAGGGCGGGTCGCCACAAGTTCCTTATCAGGCTCTCGAAGGCTTAAGCGAAGTTCTGGGAATATCCTGGTCTCCCTTCGGACCCGTCAAGAAACTGACCACTGTCATGCAAGTAAGACACCACTCTGAGATAGTGAACAACTTCATGGCGTGTATTATGGCGGAGTCCATCGGCGGAGTCCATCGGAGTGTGTCTTTTAGTCCATCCATAATGTGAGTCAGTTTATCAAAAATGATGATGAAGACTCTCCCACCACGGTTCCGTTTGTGCACCTGACGGAGAGCTGAATGTCGCTGGCATCTATGCAGCTGAATTGGCAAGCGATGGGTCAGGGGCTGCAGGCAGGCACTTAGTCGAGCTGCCAGAGGAGCACTTGACCTTCTTCGGTGGCGGCTGCGACGCAGGTGATATCTGCCCAGGGGAAGAGTCGGAGGTCGCAGATGACTGACCTTTGGGTGAAGAGTGAGTCGGTGACTTCACCACTTCGGCATTCGACCATGCGGATACAGTCCTCACTGCTGGCAGCAACGAGCTTGACATCAGTTGTTCGGTCTGTCCAAGCGAGTTGCGTGAGAGGTCCGTTGGTGTTGAGTATGTGGCTCCAGTCGTTCATGGAAAGGTTGGCGAGGTAGATATGGCCTTCGGAATCGCCGGCGGCGAGATAGATGGCACCCCCGAAGAACTGTTGGGTGGAGGGCGGTGAGAAGCGCACAGTCTCCACGGCGGAACGGGCCTTGAGTTTCTTGACTACCGTCCCTGCGTCGTAGTTGACGACGACGACTTGGCCTGAGACGCAGCCACAGAGTGCGACACGTTGTTCTTCGCGCACGTCCAAAGCTAGGACACCGCAGGCGGCGGGTTCGCCTTCGTGCTGCGCGTTCAGTTCCTCCGGGTCCACATGGCAAACTTTAATGCGTGCCAAACACTCTGCACTCGTCGGCTCCCAAACATACAGGAAACCGTCCGCACCCGCAGTCAGGCAATGGAACTTGCGCTCACCGGCAGACACGAAGCGCGCGCAACTCACACGTCCTTTATGCCCCGTAAAACACGCCACGAACCCCTTGAGCGCGTGCCACACGTAACACGTCCCGTCCGAACAGGCACCTAACAATGCCAACGAGCCCGGTGCGAAACAAATATCCTCTATCTCGCTACTGCCCTCCAACGTATTCACCAGCCTCACCGGCGACATCGACGGCTGTATACTCGTTGGTGTCTGTATTCCCGTTGGCGTCTGTATTCCCGTTGGTGTCTGTATTCCCAATGGCGTCTGTATTCCCGTCGGCGGCTGTATTTCCGTCGGCGGCTGTATTCCCGATGGCTGCTGTATTCCCAATGGCTGTTCCAGACTGTAGATTGAGACCTTGCCGTCCAGACCTGAGGCTGCCGCGTATTTGCCGTCACTCGTAAGCGTAATTTTGTTCACTGAGTCCGTGTGCACCTTGGACAGTCCGCTGGCGACTTCGGAGATGACGCCGTGCAACATCCCCCCCTCATCCAAATTCGTTTCCTGCGACAGAGCTAACACGTACAATACCTCGTCTCCACCGCCCGCCAAGATCAAGCCCGGCGCCGGCGAGTCAATCGAATACACGCCTGCGTTGTCTGTGGCCTCGCACGTCCAACTGTACTCAAACATCCGCCCGCTATCTTCCTCTTCTTCGTCCATCGCTCCTGAAACCTCAGATTCTGACTCCGCCTCCTCCTTGTCACGGTGGCCCTCATCAGGATTCCCCGACTCTGACACCGGAGTACGCTCATTCATTTTTCCCCCCAAATATGCACGACCCGGCCTAGTCTAATAACTCCCCCCGCAACCGCACGGCAGGCCTGCCCCACCAGAAGCTGGCGGTGGTGGCGTCAATAAACTTACTTGCGCCAGGTGGACCTGCGCCAGGTGGGCCTGCGCGTACATTTTTAACGATTCTTTAGAACATGATTTGGATGTGGCGTTGTGTGTTGTTCATCGTAGTGTTTCTCGCGACCGAGACACTAGCGGGTCATACTCCAGACATCGTGGTGATCGGGGAGGGCCAAGTATCAGGAGTGGCTGACGGAATGTCGGTATACCTTTCTGTCGGTTCTGTAAACGAAGAAATGGGTGCGGCGAAGAGTGCTGTGAATTCGATATTGAATGACCTGGTGACGGTACTGAACAGCTATGGAGCGGAGTACGACTTAGGCGGTCTGCAAGTTAGGGAGGAAACGGATTGGAACACAAGGAAGAGGCTCGGTGTTACAGTCGAACAGAGCATGGTGGTAAAGGTTACAAAAGGTAGCCAGGACCCTGCCCGCAGCGAGGACGCTACTCAGAAAGTGTCTACGGCCCAGGAAGTTTCGGCTCTGATGATTGAGGATATACTATCAGTTCCCTCATCTGAGAGCATACGGATACAGTCCGTGGGCCCCTATTTAGGTGACGCCGAGTCTGCAAAACAGGACGCGCTTGCCAAAGCCACGCAAAATTGCATCGATCGCGGCATGGTCATTGCGAAAGTCTTCAATCGGAGCCTGGACCTTGGAGACGTGCGTGTTGAAATGCTGCACGACGAAGGGTTTTCCACCTTCCGATCTACGCTCGAGACTAGCAGAGCTCCGGCAAGTCTGGGCACCTCAGATGCTGTCACCATTTCGGCTCGAGTCAAATGTACCTTTGACTCCTGAAGGTGGAGAGCACTCACTGTATGCAACCAAAACAACTTTCATCAACAGCGGCGCTTCCAATGTAGATAGGTGTGTGCTGAAAGGGATAGGTTTGGATACATGAGTAAAGGGGAACACACTGGAACTGGGAAATGTGTTGTGCCCAGCCAGCCCATTGAGGGATCAGAGCTTCTTTCGCAACGTCGTTTTGCCTTGGAGCGAAACGTGGTCAATCACAAAACAAACCCACGTGAAGGGCTGCATATCGGTTCCATGTAATGTGCCAGCGGGCACACCCCGTTGGTCGCCGTCGCCGTCGTTGTCATTTGCCAGGCTGGGGTCCTGGACAGGCATTTTTACCTGCAGTTGGAAGAGGGAATTGAGTGAACACAGAGCCGTAAACCTTGAGGACTTGCGACAGATACACTTGGGACTCTCGCGGAATTCAGCCAAGTCATGAAAGGAGCGTCCACCGGTCCTCGAGAAACAGTTCAACATTAGTTGGTGAAAAGAACATTCAGCCCTCGAATCATAACTATCAGAACTACCACACCTCCGTGCACTATCCCAACCGGGTTTGTCCCGTGGTCACGCTTTTTGTNAGGCTGCCC
>NW_011645792.1:144520-154703 GCF_000223845.1 Gregarina niphandrodes | reverse complement strand
CCCCGTTTCCCCCCCCGAAGAAGATATAATGCCGGATAAGTTTGAATGAACGGTTGTATATCCGTTGCTGTAGAATTTGCCGATCAAGCCCCGTTGGTCGCCGCCGCCGCCGCCGTAGTCATTTGTCAGGCTGGGGTCTTCGACGCCCTGGACAGGCATTTTTACGCAGAGCTGGAGGAGAAAATCTTTAACCAAGAGGTCTACGCAGTAAACCTGGATGATTGGCGACGGATATCAGCAAAATGCAAGCCGCAAGATTCCGTATGGCCTGTGCCTGCGTACTCTTTCAGAAGGGGTGAGTTTTGGTCTAATTGCAAATGCTGCAAACTGACATTAGCAGAATTCACCCAAAGGATGTTAAAGGGACCATCGGTCATCGAGAAACAGAGCATGGGTGAGGAGAAGAGCACGATCAATGGTAAGACGACCAATTCGGTGGACGATGGTACGACCAATTCGGTGGACGATGGTACGACCAATTGTAAGACGACCAATTGCAGACGGATGGGTGGTGAAAAAGTCGTCTTTCCTAACAAAGCAATCGTCTCAAAAAGACTCAATAGTATTTCCTCAGAACAACTGAGCGAGTTATCAATCCGGCGTTTGCGATGGTACCATAAAGGGCGCAACCTGTTCACTATGCCGAATGCGAAATTGAGAAACTTGCGTGGAACTGACGCAAGTGGAACTGATGAAGTGTATGAAACGGGCTTACTTCCTGAAGGATTGTATGTCGTTTTGAAAGCGAGGAATACTGGACCAGTGCGGCGAGGACCTCGGCATCAAGAACCTATAGGAACTCAGAGGCCGGCAAGACTGGAGAGTCGTGAGGTGGTCAAAAACACTTTTTGAGGAAACGAGCACAGAGAATAACTTTTGAATGAGATAAGGGTTTTTGAACGAAAGAGTCTGTCAGCAAATGGGCACTTCAGGTATCTTGTGCTGGGCTATCTTTGGTAGTATGTTTGTTGGTCGTAGAAGCAAAGTGCGTCTGGTATTCGACGATACACTTTTCAGTAACAGAAAGGTTAAGAGTTTCGGCAAGGTGTTCTCTGAACTTGGTTAAGGTGTCTTGTAGGAAGGTCAAACGGTCAACGTCAGACGGTAACGGGCTTCATGATTTGGAGATGAATGGGAACTTGGGTTGGTTGTAGGGTTCGGGGTGCTTCTTGTCGAGTCGGGGTTAGCAAGGGCCGCAAGGAAGCCAGTAAGGGTAGAAAAGATTGAGTTAAGGTTATTGTTCATGGCAGCTAAGGCGGTGTCAGCCGGGCTAACTGTGGCAGTAAGTACTTGAGGAACAACTGGGGTCAAATCTGGAGGCACTTCACGTCTCTGGGCCTTACCGTCGTCCGCCGAATTGGTGCGCGGACGTCGGTAGAGCAAGGACACGGCGACCAACACAAATAAGAGAAAGAAAAGGTTCAACACGATGTCAGTGATTTGAAGGTATGACGCCCAGGGTCGAAGAGTAAAGAGAGAGGGGGGTCCGGAGAATAGTACAGTGGGAGTTGGTCGGAAGGTTAGATGGGCTCTTGTTAGTGGCACGGGGGATAACGGATTTGTTTCTTGAAGGGATATATGTTATCTTTAATGCGCCAGCGGAGCTGCAAAAACCAGTAGGAGCTAAAAAAAAAGAAAAGAGAGGAGTCCAACACCATCATTTGCGAACGACCCAAGCCGAAGAGAAGGTCGGCCGCCGGAACCGGACTGGGTTCGACAGAATATGTCGAGAAAAGTTCAACGAAAACAATCAGGCGGCTAACTAAGGCATTTTGCTACAGCAGGGAGTATCGTCTCTGGTCGTGTGCGTGTTGTGTCTACGTACCCCAGAGTTTTAGGGAATAGAACAGGGGAGTAGAGGTTATAAACTACCATGGCAGCACAACCACACCCAAGCCCGACGGCTCAATGAGCGGTACAGAGGAACTACCCCGACCCGGGTACAAAAAAGACGACGATGAAGCTGAGTATCGTTGCGGAGAGGCACGGTTTGGGTTCCACAAACCGAAGGAAGATGCTAAGCAGGCAGGGTCGCATAAGTATGAGCTAACCCGTCGGAGTTGCATGTCTAGGGCAGAGGGTCTAACGTTAGATCCGAAATTGAAGAGAGAACTAGACAAGGTCGTTGACGACGTTGCTTTGAGAATAGACACTGAATGACCGACCGTAAGCCTCCTGATAGAAGTGTTAAGTGGAGTTGCATCCCCTGTGTGGCTTGAACACATCCGGAAGGTCAAACGAGGTTCTTACCAGGGTTCATTGGCAGACTGGTTGCACGAAGCAAGATCTTGATCGGCGACGAGAGGTCTGGGCAGGGAGTGGAGAGTTTGGTAGGTTACAGTGGCCGAGCGAACGTATACCTTGTGTGTGTCGTTGACGCGGGCAAGATCCCGCTCAATGAGAACAGGACTGCTGATGACTTCGTGGACCTTGGGAACCTATTGCAATGGACGAAGACGAAGAGCAAGACAGGCCAGAGACTACGTAGGAAGGGCAGCCAAAGAGCCTACCCTCAGGAGCTGTTGGTGGGAGAGTGACCTCGGGGGCGCGACGGAAAAGCGGATGGGATCAGAGTTTGGAGCGTCAAGGTGATGGGTCGGTTGAATGCTACAGGTGTCATAAGAAAGGCGACCGGGCTAATGTGGGCCTGACGAAGAACTTGGAGTGTAGCAACTGCCACAAGAGGGGGATTGTCGGGTTCGGGTGTTTTCCAGCAAGTATGGCAGTCTGGGAATCGGGATGTACGAGAAGGGCAACCAACTGATTATTAGCACAGCAACTGCCACAAGAGGGGTCACGTAACGAAGGATCGTCGGGTTCGGGTGTTTGCGAGCAAGTATGGCAGCCTGGGAATCGAGATGTACACCGACGAGAAAACGGGTGAGTGGAGAATCGGTATTGACTACCGAACATTGAACAAGGGAATGACCTTATAGGTCTACCCGATGCCGTTGCTGTGGGAGCAACTGCAGCTGCCGGCGTGTCACATGTATTGCGGGTGTCTAGATTGTAATCATGGCTTTTGGAATGTTGTTGGCTGCGAAGGAGGCGAAGTTGGAGGCGAAGATGAAGGAGGAGTTGGAGGCGAAGCTTGAAATGCTACGCCGCCCGGCAATCGCCCATTCTACGCCCGGGGCCATCTCGGACAATCCTCGGACTGACGCATCCACGCAACTTGCAGCGAAAGCGTTTGACGTTGAATATCGTACACCACATTTGGCCTTGGACGACGCGTTCCAGCTTTTCGCGCAGGTTGCGGCCTCGAAGGAACGAGTGGATGAGAGTCAAAGCAGCGGGTTTGAGAGTCGACTGCTAAAGTAGGTGTCGAAGAGGTACTACACGGGGACGGCATTTTATGTCTCGGCTCCTGCGGGTCAAAACACGTATCGACGATGCGATGAAGTTGCTGTTATCCAGAAGTGGTGAGAGTGCTGGAAGAAGAGTTGCCTGGGATACGCTCTGGTGTTTACGCCGGACGAGGCTGGTGATTGTTACCACCGGCGTGATTGAGACTAGCTACTTTCGACTGGTAAGGAGGGCTCTCGCCAGTGAGGGTATTTCTCTGGTGTGCGCTTCCACCAGTTCTAAGGTTCAGAATTTCGCGCTCTCTCTGTTCTCTGACACGTCTGCCAAAATGCCGAAACGGAAATCCACGCTTCGAAGACCGCTGCAAGCCATCTCAACCCGGGATGCGTTTGCGAATCTCCAGTTACCGGTTACTCTGAGCGAGGCAGCTTCTCCTGGTTACTGCGTTTCCTTCGGTCGACTCATGTGGAAGGCTTTGTTTGGAGCAGTGGGGGATGATGTCGACGCGGCGGATTTGAAAAAGTTCGCTGCAGATAAGATTGCAGCGTATGGATCCTTGAACACAGAGGGCGCGTGTTTCGCAACCACAGCAATTCTGGGAGTGCTCCGAATTCGACCACCAGTCGCCATCGTGGCCTTGATGTCTCACGACATGGCCACCCTCCTGCACGTTTTTGATGACTGAGAGTTGTTCCATATTGGCTATGATTCTGATCCAAAGTTGGCAGAGGGTTCGATATCGGTATTGTTCCAACACGAACAGGGAGCATCGAAGAGCGTGGTGAAGGCAGTAGGCTGAGGAACGGTCGACAAGGGGAATATGGGCGAATTCTACTGCAGACTGTTGCTAGCGCGTGCCCGAGCCGGGATGACGTTTTGCTCGAAAGCATGGAAGAGTATACGAGCGGCTTTCCGATACTGTGGGAGAACTGGCTGGTCATGGCGACGATCCAGCGACGCAGTAAGAGCATACGCAACCTAATCACGTTTGAAGAGTTATTGACTCGAATGGCTCCTCACCCGCGTGGCCGCGATGGAGAGCCCTACTGGCCGCCGACCGTTCTTTCAAGCCTCCCATCCGGAGGCGAGAAATGGACAGGACCGCACGCGATTCTTTGGAAATTGGAGTGATTCGCTCCGGCCCCTTCACCCCGTCCCGTCATCTCTTTTTGCTCGCTTCTGCTTCGCTTTTACTTGCTTCTGCAGCAAGCCTCGAGGAGCAATTTGTGTGCGCGAAACACGGGGCAATTTTTACCATCAGACATACGGACCCATTCCAGAACCGCACGTCGCCCCCCTCCGCCCCCCCCAAAAAAAGAAAAAAACCTGAGTTGGATCGAGTCAAGGTTAAGATGCCCGGCAACAACAGCGAATATGAAAGGATGGTGGAGGAGTTGGCTGCAAGGGAGGCGGAGATGGAGGCGAAGATGAAGGAGGAGATGGAGGCGAAGATGAAGGAGTGGGCTGCGAAGGAGGCGAAGATGGAGGAGGAGTGGGCTGCGAAGGAGGCGGAGATGAAGGCGGAGATGGAGGCGAAGGAAAAGGAGTGGGCTGCGAAGATGGAGGAGGAGCTTGAAGCGCTACGCCACCCGGCAATCGCCAATTTTACGCCCGGGGCCATCTCGGACAATCCTCGGGCCGACGCATCCGCGCAACTTGCAGCGAAAGCGTTTGACGTTGAATATCGTACACCGCATTTGGCCGTGGACGACGCGTTCCAGCTTTTCGCGCAGGTGGCGGACTCGACGGAACGAGTGGATGTCGTGGCGCTGTGCCAAAGTAGCGGGTTTGGCAAGAGCCGACTGCTAAAGGAGGTGTCGAAGAGGTACTACACGTGTTACATGTCCCTGCCTCTTGGTCAGTATGAAAGCCGCGGCTACCCGATGCCCACTGCCCGGGGAAGGCAGTTTATGTCTCGGCTCCTGCGCGTCAACAAATGTCTCGACGATGAAGTTGCTGTTATCGAGAGGCGGTATATGGAGGCGATTGTGGAGGAGGTGGCGCTAATGGTTGAGGCATGCATCGCTTTTAGAGGAACGGCCGAGGAGTGGTATCGACAGAGCGTGACGGAGAGTGATCTGGAAGAAGCGTCGCCTGGTGCCCAGCGGTCCCTACCGGATCTGCTTGCTCGGTTCTCGAGCCTTAAAGGATACCCTCTGGTGTTTATGCTGGACGAGGCTGGTGCTTTGTTACCACCAAGCGTGATTGAGACCAGCTACTTTCGACTGGTAAGGAGGGCTCTCGCCATTAAGGGTATTTCTCTGGTGTGCGCTTCTACGAATTCCAAGGTTCAGAATTTCGCGCCCTCTCTGCACTCTGACACGTCTGCCAAAATGCTGAAACGGAAATCCACGCCTCCAAGACCGCTGCTGGCCATCTCAACCCGGGATGCGTTTGCGAATCTCCAGTTACCGGTTACTCTGAGCGAGGCAGCTTCTCCTGGTTACTGTGTTTCCTTCGGTCGACCCATGTGGATGGCCTTGTTTGGAGCCATGGGGGATGATGTCGACGCGGCGGATTTGAGAAAGTTCGCTGCAGATAAGATTGCAGCGTATGGATCCTTGAACACAGAGGGCGCGTGTTTCGCAGCTGCAGCAATTCTGGGAGTGCTCCGAATTCGACCGTCAGTTGCCGTCGCAGAGTCCTTGGTGTCCCACCACATGGCCACCCTTCTGCACGTTTCCGACGACCGAGAACTGCTCTATGTTGGCTATGATTCTGATCCAAACTTGGCAGAGGGTGCGATGTCGATATTGTTCCAACACGAACAGGAAGTATTGAAGAGCGTGGTGAAGGCAGTAGGCTGTGGGACGGTCGACAAGGGGAATATGGGCGAATTCTACTGCAGGCTGTTGCTAGCGCGTGCCCGAGCCGGGATGAAGTCGTCCACGAGTTCCGTCCACGAGTTCCGGTGCGCGGTCTTCGGAGGCAGTTCCGAAGTGCATGACGACCCAAGATCTAACTTCACCGGGACAATACTGTTCAACCATTTCGCTACTTGTCCCCCTCCATATACTCAGGAACGCCTGAGGGCTGCGTTTCTTCGAAGGGCTGCCATAATTCCGGCCCTTGAAAACCAAAAGGCAGTCGACTTGATAATTCCCGTGTTCCATGGCGGAAGCGACGATGATCTAGTTGAGGCTGATAAAATGGGCGCAATCGCAGTTCAAGTCAAGAACTGCAAGCAGCCCTTGAATGCAACCGTTTTGCTCGAAAGCATGGAAGAGTATACGGGCGGCTTTCCGATACCGTGGGAGAACTGGCTGGTCATGGCGACGGTCCAGCGACGCAGTAAAGGCATTCGGAACCTCGTCACGTTTGAAGAGTTAATGACTCGCGTAGCTCCGTCACACGCGTGGCCGCTATGGAGAGCTCTGCTGGCCGCCGACCTTTCCTTCAACGAACTTGTACCACCCGGAGACGAGAGGTGGACAGGACCGCACGCGAAGTTCTTCGGCGACTGGAGTGATCCTCTCCGGCCTCCTCACCCTGTCCCACCGACTGACAAGCAGCAGCTCTCAGCGCAGTTTAACAAACGCCAGAGGCACGCCTGAATACGTTATCTCTTTTTATTCCCCAGCCCATTGCCCGAAACCGTTTTACAATCGGGACTCATCCAAGGCGTCTTGACGCCACGATCAGCCTTGATGTGCCGATGCATTTTGCGTGCGTACCCTTACGCTCTTTCATGGGGGCTCATCCTCACATCCTTTGCGTTAATCTAGGGTGGACACGTGCGGTGGTTATCAAGGGAATACCCTGGCATGCTTACCCTGGAGGGCACTGTGGCAGAAGATGAGTTTGGTACCCTTTTAATGAAGTGTGGGTTGACGTTTTTGGTCTGTGAAGGCTACCCGGAGGACAGCGAAGTGGAGATGAATGGCTTGGGATTATTGTCACGCAAATGAAGCGGCGGGCAGACCGTCGGTTTGTGTGTACGTAGACGATTAATGAAGGCAGGTGATTGTTCACGGCTAATGAGAGCCTGCGTTGATGGCCCCCGAGAACGCATGAAGGTAATCTCGAGGAACCGTTGTCCATGATGCGGCCAAGGCCTTCCCAGGGACAGGAGTACAACATACGTGCGACTCATATGATATGTGCCAGAGTGTACACCGACAACGGTCCCGAGTTCCACGCGGAGTTTAGGCAGTACGTTGAGAACACGCTGAAGGTGTAGCACCTGACGGGCCCACTGTACCTGACGGGCGCACTGTACCTTCCCAGGCAGAACGGTGTAAACGAATTGAACCACCGCTTCCTTGAGGTAGGGACATACATCAGGACAGGCTGCTAGTAGCGCATGCCACCCACGTACAGTTTTTCTATCTTCTTTTTACCGCCGAGTTGTGTCACATATAACACGCCAGAAATCTAGCGCCTGCGATGCACCGCCTGTTTCAACATGACTGGCGAGAAAAAGAAGTGTGGGGGAAAAAAACCATGAACCCTACAGTGGTGGTAGTTTTGTGTGGAATTCTGGCTGCGGCTAAGACGTACGACCAGTACACGGCGGTAGTGCCTAATGGTCCGTTGGGGTGGTACACGAACGAGGCGGGTGAGGAGGAAAGCACGGAGATGTTGAACTGGCTGAACATGACAGAGCCCAGCCGATACGTGAGCACAGGGACAACGAACGCAACAATGGTGGGCGCGACGTCGTCCCTGCGGACGTTCGTGCACCGGTTGGTTGCATCCCAGGTGGGGCGCGCGGTCGACTGTGATGTGGAACCGTTTACGTCCTTCAAGGTGGGGCTGAATCTCAGCGACTCTTACACGAAGGAGGCGGCGACAAGTCAGTTGCAAGCAGCTGGTGTGTCCATACTCCTAAAGAAGTTGGCAACGCCGACCGTTGAAACATCGCTGCCTTCCACCTCAAGTATCGTCGACAAAGTACTTTCAGTCTACGACCATTATAAAGAACAGGCCAACTCAATACTCTCCGGAAACACTTCTGGGTCCTCAAGCGGCGATAAGGGCGGGACGGCCGCGGACGAGGCGGCGAACATGACGGGTGTGGACGCAGCGGCGAATGGGTCTGCTAGTAACATCGTGAGTCACTCCAGTCTTTTGCCGAATGTGTTGCCAGGTGGCGTGGATAGCGATGAGTTGTACCGGAACTTTGTGGGCATGTCGCTGGGTGGTGCCGGCCTTGACTTCCCGATGGAGTGGGTGGGATTTGTGCGGGATGCCTTAGCAGATGTGTACAACAGTTACGCGGCGAGCGACGGATTGCGAGGATCGAGACGGCGGCAGTTGGCGAGTGTCTCGGACATGTTATCAAGTGCGAGTGCGTTCCTGAATGCGATGATGCATAGCGGTACAGATGTGGAAACGGTTACACGCTTCTTCAGTTCGCACTTTGTGAAGAGCACGATCAACTCGGTGATCGGGAACACGAGCATCGAGGTTTCGTTGAAAAACACCTCCATTTCGATCCAGAGTCCTATGCAGAACCTGGGTTCTGCATTGTGCGAACACTCAGCGACGACGCTTCAACACGATACGACGAACGGCTACCAACATATCTGCACAATGTTGGGCGTAGCGCGTGCTGCAATTGCTTGCAGCGCAGACGTCTCCGTCAACGACTGCTCCGCCGTACCTTCCCACTACGAACGAGAGTTGGCTTGTGAACGGTATGACCAGGACCCGAACAAGGGCTTCGTACTCGACCTGGACGTCAAACACGACTTCACCTACCCCGCCACCCAGGGTAACATGGACCGCTGGCTTTTCAACGGCATAAATTTGCTATACCAATATGCACGTTACGACAGTGCCTGCGGAACACAGGCTTCCGAACTCGAATTCCTACCCGGCTGGGACACCGTCGGCGAACTGAACCTAGATTATGCAGACACCATGACCGCGCCAACGCGACGCTACCTGCCCATTGCCGTGATCTTGCGAAGCAGCAAACACAAGTGTCACTTTGCGACGTTAATTAGAGGCACACAAGCCAGCTTCGATTGGCTAATAGATTTCCAGACTGAAATGGAAGACTTGACTGTCAGGAATGTGAGTCTTGGCCGCGCCCACGGTGGATTCAAGTCTCTGGCTATGCCCGTTGCCTATGCCACGTCTAAAGTCATGAAGAAATTGGTCGAAGATCTAAAATGTGACCAGTCCGATGTGAAGTTAACCATTTCCGGCCATTCACTGGGTGCTGGCACGGCCATGGTAGCTTCTCTCATCGCTTCCGAATTACTTAAAGGATACGATATCGCCGCTGTAGGCTTCGCAGCACCCATGTCCCTTGACATGGACGCAGCTAAAATACTCGTAGATAGAGTGACCATGCGCACTTGGATGAACGAATACGACGGAGTACCAAGAATTCCTTGCTCCACTGACAAGGGTATGGCCAGGTGCAACAAGAACGATGGCAAAACAGACTTCTTCGTACCCACTCCGCACGCCTATGAGGTCTCCTTCGATCAAATGGTCAAACTGATGGCCGCCCTTAATATCAGCGACTTCGGCTCCATGACCGTCGAACCACTCTCGGGCAAAATGTACCTAGAAAATATACGCAGCCCCGCACCCCTCCGCTTCTCCCAAATGCACACCTGCGCGTACACCTGCTGGCTAGACAGTCAGTACTGCCACAATCAGGCACGCGCTAGAAACATTTGCGACCTGTGTTCCTACTACGGACTTTAGTCCTGTGGTCGTCCGGCGAAACGTGTGCTTGGGACCACACACATGCGTGCTCGGGACCACACATGTGTGTTCGGGATCACGTACGTGTGCGCGTGGCTAGTGGAAAATAGAGTGCACTTGATTTGAATACGGGCTCCTTCGGAGTGGTGAAAAGCTTTGTTAGATGGGTGGTGATAGACAGCCTCGAGTTGGGGGGGGGGGGGGGGGGGGA
>NW_011645792.1:125339-144314 GCF_000223845.1 Gregarina niphandrodes | reverse complement strand
GGGGGGGGGGGGGCAGCTTCGCTGGCGGGGCCCCGGTGGCGGGAAGATAAAAAAGATTATGAGTGACTCGCTGCCGCTGGAGAATGAGCACCGGCCGGTGGCGATAGTGGTGATTGGAATGGCTGGAGCTGGGAAGAGCACGTTTGTCAGCGCACTGTATACGTATTTGGCGACGGTTGCGAAAAAGCGGGTCTATTGCATAAATATTGATCCGGCCGTGGATAATGTCAATTTTCCATGCAACATTGACATTCGAGACACAGTCAACTACCGCGAGGTGATGAAGGAGTACGGTTTGGGACCCAATGGGGCGATATTGACATCTCTGAATTTGTTTGCCACACGTTTTGATGGTGTGTTAAACTTGCTTGAGCGGCGCATGTTGGAACTAGATTATGTGCTGATAGACACCCCGGGCCAAATAGAAGTGTTCAACTGGAGCGCCAGTGGAACGATTATATTAGATACTCTGGCCCTCGTCGTGCCTGCTACCTTAGTCTATTTGGTGGACAGCGTGCGCTGCCAGCGCCCCACTACTTTAATGTCCAGTTTGTTGTACGCCTCCAGCTTGACCCTCAAAAGCAAGCTTCCATGCCTAAACGTTTTCACCAAGACAGACTTAGCATCGTCCAAACCACTAGAAGATATGATCCAGGACTACGCAGCATTCTGTGACGCGGCTGAGCAAGAGGACACATACGCGGCATCAATGGCCAAATCCTGCTGCTTGGCCCTCTCGCCGTTCTACACAACCATTCCCAGAACCGCGGTAGCTATAAACGGTGAAACCAGGACCCTTACGGGCTTCGAACGCTGCACCGAATTGATTCAAGACCTCAAGAAAGAATACTTCTCAGACTACCTCCCATGGATCAAAAAAAAACGAGAAGACGTCGAAAAAAAGAAAGTTCAAGATGCCAAAGAACAACTCTCCAAATTCGACGCCGAATGCGACGACGACTCGGACGCAGAATGACCAGTAGCCGCTTTGAAGAAAATGCTTTTTTCCCCCCAACCTTGCACCGCCTGTCGGGACTCCGGTTAGGCAACACCGCTTTGCTACCCACCGAAGTAATGCGCCTCCTCTACGGGCGTTACGTGAGCGAAGACGGGACATGTGCTTGAAGCACACGTACCGCCAATTGGAATAACTCTGGCTCGATGTCTGGCGCGTGCAAGCCTCGGAATTGACCCTCTGATTAACAAGCCTGCTAGTCCAAAACAAGATAAATCCACTCGTGCTCGAGAGTTTGTGACGGGACTTTGCCTTTTCGCTTCTTTTGGCTGGTGTTTCTTCGGACTCCTCTAAATAACAGTCATTATTTATTAACAATAAATGCTAGTTTAAGTTGCTGAAGATGTGTGTGAGGATTTTGATGCCATTCACAAGATTGACCACGCCGATTCGTTCATTGGCGAGGTGGGCGTTGTCACTGGCCCGGCCGATGGGTATTTGAATCGTGGGTACTCGGAGTTTGTTTTGTATGGTTTGGCAGGCTGGGATGGAGCCGCCTTCGCAGATGTACACAGGCGGTGTGTTCCAGACCGCGGCGATGGCGGCCTCTGCCGCCTTGTAGAGCGCACTGGACGTGTCTCCAGACCACCAGTCGAGTTTTTTCATGACCTTGACAGTGAGTGTATTGGGCGTGTCGAGGGCCGCGAACGCGCGTTCCAGATGCCTTGTGGCGCATTGCACGACCGTGTCAACCGACTGATCGGGCACGGTGCGGATGCTGATATGTGCCCTGCTCAGGCTAGGGAGGATGTGGAAGTTTTTGCCGCGCAGTTCGGCTTCTTGGGCTGAGCTGCACACTTCCGTGATGGAGATACAAGGTTCGCACCATCGTTTGCGCATAAGCGTAGACGCGCATTTCTTGCGGATGGACGCCTTCTTGGTCGCGTGAGCATATTTCTCTAGCGTGAATACGCCCTCGTCACACAACTGCTCAATCACACCCAACGACGCTGGGTTTATGCGCACTTCGTTCTGGAATTCCAGGTCCCGCTCCAACGTGCCCTGCGGCCCCGCCGTCTGAGCCACCACCGCCATCAACTCCTTCATAGTCTCGTGCACCGCGCCGCCGTGGATACCGCTGTGCAACCCCACTGCGTCCTGGCCGCCTCGCACTTCCACCGCCAAGTCGACCAAGCCGCGCATCCCGTACACGATGCACGGCCTCGAGTCATCTAACCAGTATGAGTTGCAAAAAATCGCGTAGTCGATCTTGATTGTCTTCAGGTACTTGTCAATGAACTCCGAAAACCCCGTGCTCCCCACCTCCTCCGCCCCCTCTGAAACTAACACCAGGTTAACGGGCGCCTCTTGCAACCCGGCGTCCTGCACTCTGCTCTCCTCTTGTTCTCTGCCGCTGCTCTGCACTCTGCCCTCAGCTTGCACTCCCGCCACGGCGCCGCCGCCGAGGATCCGGGCGGCCATGATCTGCACGACCAACGGGCCTTTGTTGTCGGTAGTGCCGCGGCCGTAGAAGCAGCCGTTGAGGAGTTGGACGTCCCAGGGGTCGAAGGTCCAGGCGGCCTCGCTGCCGGCGCTGACGACGTCGTAGTGGGAGTAGAGGAGGACGGTAGGTTTCCGCGGGTCTGTGCCGAGGCGGCCGAGGACGATGGGACCGACGGCAGCGTCGACGTTGACTAGGGAAGTGCTGCAGCCGGCGGCTTCGAAGAGACGGCCGATGCGTTTGGCGACGGCCCAGCAGTCGGGTAGGTGGACGGTTTCTCCGGAAATGGAGCGCAGCGGGACGAGGTACTTGAGCATTTGTTCGAGCAGCAGACTCCAGTCGGTAAGAGTGGCGAGGGAGGGGCACTGCGTCTCGCGCGTCAGCGGACATACGTCGCTCACTCGCGGCACGGCGCCGGAAGCGGAGCTGAGGCAGCTGGGCACCTCGAAGTCCAGACTCCATTGCCGGATACTGCCGTCGCCGCAGGCGGCCAGGAGCATCTGGCCCGCTACGGTGAGCTCCGTGACCACTGTCGCCGGCCTCGGCGCCCGCGGGGGCGTCCGAATGGTGCGATTTCTGTTCCGAGATGCTCCGCGGCGCGCGTCGCACACGTGTGCGGCAGTCGGCGAACCGGCGGAAGAACCGGCGGAAGAGCCCGCCGCGCTGGTAAAACGCACCACCGGTTGGTTCCAGCGCCGGTGCCAGCCCCAGACCTCGTCCGTAGTGCTAGCAGAAATAAGCAGGTCGCCGCGGATGCAGAGCGCTAAGACATCGCTGCGATGCCCGCGCAAAACCTGGACGCAACTGCGCGACTCCAGGTCCCAGACGCGCACTGTCCCGTCTCGCGAGCCCGAATAGAGCGTCTGCAGCCGACTGTCCCCAGCAAGCGACAAGACTGCGCCCGTATGACCACTTAACACAAACTTCGGTTGCCCATCCAACCACAACACAATTAAGCCGTCACCACCACCTGTAACCAAATAGCTACCCACCTCAACCATGGCGTCTACGAAACTGCAGTGACTTACACTCTGGTCCGTATTCAATACCGCCCATTCGAATCCACTGCAGGCTGAAGTCGCACCGCCCGTTCGGATAGACCGAGATTCGGCACCACGGTTCCGAGACTCGCCATCCCGGGAGTTCGCCACCGGAGACGCCGCAGCCGCCGCCGCCTCCACGACGCCTCTCAAATCCGCTCCACCATCTGCCAGCTTGCCAGCACTCAGTCCAGGCAGCCTTTGGTCTTTCACGTCTGATAAGTCTTCGTTCTGTCGGAGACGAAGGTTCTCTTGCCCACTCGACACGGCGCTATCACTGGTCAGCGAGTCCCTACTCACCAGCGATTCTCTGCTCACCAGCGATTCCCGGCTGAGTCCGGAGCTCCGAGCATAATCGTCTCGGCTGACGGAACCGAGGCTGTCAAGACTCTCGCCGATCTGCAACTCTGCACAAGTGCCCTCGGGACCGCTGCCGTGGTGGAGACCGTAGTGGGGGAGACCGCTGCTGACTGTGGGGCTGTCTTGGGCCGGTACTGGCTGGGGTGTTGCGATTTCGCTGCACACTGCGTGTTTGGCCCTTTTGTTTTGGGGAATGCCGCTCACAAACGGCTCCGGGTCGACTCGAACGCCCATGCTCTGGGCGGCGACGACCGCGAGCGTCAAAGGGGTCACGGCCTCGTCTTCCGGCAGAGTGACCTGATTGGTGACGTTGAGCACGATCTCCGGGGCGCCTGTCCAGTCCGTCACTAGGTACCGGGCCAGACTGCAAGACTGCGGCGTGCACATAGCACTACCGCAAGCGCCGGCGCGGGGTTCCGTACTCCCCGTGTGAAGTTCCGTACTCCCGCTGGCATTGGCGGTGCGGCGGTTGAGGCTGCTGCAGTGGAGGAGGCGGTCGATGAGGGAGCAAAGCCGGATGCCGCCGACGGCAGTACTCTGGGCGCCGAAGAAGAGGCAGTCCCGTCGCCAGCTGAGTGGCTCGGCCGGTGGTGCTTTGGGGTCCCGTTTACAGCGGTGACCCCGCGCGGAGATGCTGGAGGCGCGGCAGACAAGCGCCTTGACGTACATGGCCAGAACGTCACCCTGCATCGGTTCGAACGAGAGCCGGTACAGGTAGTGCCCGACAGGCCGCACCTTCCCAGCTGCGCAGTCAGCCAAGACCTCCGGCAACCGCCAGATCGCAATCGTCGCGTCACTGCTACTCGTAATCAGCCACAATCGCGCGGAACCGCTCGCGGTGGAGCGCGACCCCGCAGACGACGCCGGATCGGGCAGGGTTGCTTGCCCCGCCTGGGTCAGGGGTGGTTCCGCCTTGTCAGTCTGGTTAGGTTGTTGGTATATTTTCATGCTGAGAACGCTGCTCTTGTGTCCCTGCATGGTTCCGAGCAAGGTCCCGTTGCGCCAGATGGCGATAGCGCCGTCGGATGCGCCGGCGAGTATATAAAGGGTCTCGTAGACCGCGTCAGAGAGCGGGTCACGGTGGGGTAACTCGAGTGAGCACAGACACATGACTGCGTGGCTACCGCTGCGCAGTTGCCCCGTACCGCTCACGGTCGCCGGACTCGTACGGGCGGCCCACGCGAGCGTCTCGTCGGGTTCGCTATCTTCGCCTAGGACGCCGCAGGCCAGTGCCTCCTCGACCTCGTTTTCATCCACCAAAGAACGCAGCGACTGGTGCACTGTGCCGAGTTGCCTGGCCACGCGCGCCCGGTGCTCAGGACTATGTGTTTGGTCCTTGTGGGCACTCACCTCAGCACCCGAGTGTGTATTCGGGTGTTCGCCACGACTGGAGCCGAGAGCGAGTTCGGCGGGATGTCGGATCGGCAGGCTCCGGGGACCCCCGGAACAGCGGGGCTTGATCGGTTGCAAGAGCACGTCGCATTTGTTCGTTACAATCATGATATGGTTGTGCGGAACCGGCACCCATTCCGAGCGGATGTCGGTTAGTGGCTCAGACGATATTATGCAGACTTCATGACGCTTGTCCGTCTGAACCATTCTATAGTCGCCTTGCGCCTCTGGAACCCAGCGGGTGCCCGAGGCGAAGTAAAGAGAGAGTGATTGGCAAGTGTTTTTCTTGCTAGCCGCCCACCTCCTACTATACGTGTCTATGGCAAACCTACTTGCCACAATAGTGTTGCCATCAGTGATGGCCAGATTGAGATAGCTAACTGCCTCTACCTGCAGTTCGTCGCACACTAGTGCGATAGTCATCAGTGCTTGTTCAAATCTACTACGGATTTCGTTTGCCGTGTATTCCGCACTCGGTCCCCTTTCTAACAAATCTATAAATAGCGCGAATACTACGATACTGTCAATGGGTGTATGATCCAGAGCAAAGTCGTACGCCAAGTTTGTCTTAAGCTTCCTCATCAATCCCCGACGCATATTTTCCCAATCAGCGATCAATCCATTATGCATAAACATAAATCGACCGCATTGAAAAGGATGGCACTTGGCCTCCGTCGGATCGCCGCTTCCCGGCCCCGCTGCACGCACGTGTGCGAAAATTAAATTCGACGCTGTCTTCGCCGCCAAAGACTTCAGGTTACGGTCACTCCACGCAGGCTTCAACGACCGAAACACACAAGGCTCACCAGGCTCTGTAACCAAGGGCTTGTGAGGGCTCGGGACATACCAACCGACTCCAAACCCGTCCCCATTCAATGTCGATTTTTCGTAAGCCCATCGGGGCTTATCTCTTGGAAGCCTCTCATGACAGTTAAATGACTGATAAATAATAGAAAGCTTAGGCTTCGTCACTATATCCTCCACAAGTATGGGATGCTTCGTCGACAAAATTGCCTACAAGTTACCAATATTGCATTGCCCAATGTTCACTCTCAGCGCCCGTCCCTCTTGGCGTCCACAAGCAACCAATCTTCCCCAGATTTACCGTGAGTCTACACATTGTCCAATAAAAATTTGAGCACGCTCTCGGCCCGATCAGGCCCGCTTGGGCCAAGCTCGAATTCTCTAATCCTCAGCTCGATACTGATATCGGACACGTCGACGGGTAAATTCTTTCAAACCAAAAACGATATCGACCCTCGAATTACTGAGTCGCCTTGTAGAGTGCCGTGATGTAGGATTTTGAGTGTGTTGCCTCCAAAGCGGCTAACGGAGAGCCGCCAGGGTTCTTGGATCCCTTCAGATCTCGTTGCACAAAAACGGCAGGCGAAGGAGACGTCATGACGTTAGGAATAGTAGCCTGCGAGGCCGGGGAAATGGGCAGCCGCCCAATAACATTGTTAGTAGCACTAGGACTAGCTCTCAACAACGACGGAATATTCATCTCCTCGAGGCCAGCGGTACTCAAACTAGCGGTAGTTAGGCCAGTGGTGGTTAGGCCAGTGGTGGTTAGACCGGTCGTGGTTAGACCGGGCATGGTCGCACCGCCAGTTGCGCTTACACCAATGGTACTTACACCGGTGGCAGGCAGACCTGTTGTGGGTAGACCCGTCGCGGCTAGACCCGAGGGGTAGGCACCAAGCATGGTGCGGGTCATCACTACATTGCTGGGACTGCTCTCCCTCTGTTCGTGGTTCTGACGCAGCATCTGGTTAAACTGAGCGTGGGCCTTCTGCTCGAGCTGCATCCTTGCGGTGCTGCTGGACGTAGGCCCAATATCACCCGCCTTCGGCATCGCAGGATCCGGGACGTAGGCAGCGGTCGTTTGCGGCGATTGACTACCCGCCTGCGCGCTGGACACCTGCTGTATCTGTTGGAAGGTCGAGGTCACCCTTGTGGGGGGTATCGTGGGGGGCATCGTTGTCGTGCGGACGACCCCGGGCCTCTGCTGCTGCGAGCCGGAATCCACGGGCGAAGAAGCCGTCCTCGTCAGAGACAGACCGAACGGCGACGCTCCCACGAAGGGTTGCATCACCATCCGAGTCGCCTGCACCGTGGCGCTGGTCGCCACGGGCTGCATGGTTGCATACTGGATGGTCGCGGGCTGCACGCTCCTCGCGGGGGATCCAATGCTGCCCGCAGGTGAGCTGACTCGTTGAAAATGCTCGGAAACTCTCCGTGTCACTTCCGCTGTAACCATCACCGGCGCCGGAGGCAGACCTGCGTACTGCGTCTGCATATTAGTTGGGCTCGTGGCTGTACTCGTGGCTCGGGTCGCAGACACCTGCATGCTTGTCACCCGTGCGTGTTGGGTGGCGCCAACCTGTCCCACCACCTGTTGGCCAACCATCTGTGGCCCTGATATCTTGCGTGCAATCATTTGCTGGCCTACCATCTGTGGCCCTGATATCTGGCGTGCAATCATTTGCTGGCCTACCATCTGCCGCCCGGATATCTGGCGTCCAACGGTATGCTGTTCGACCACTTGTTGGCCAACCAGGGAGCTCTGGTGGGCAACCATGCGTTGGCCCACCATCTGCTGTTGGGTCACCATCTGGTGACTGGCGTCGTTTGTGATTTCTCTAATCACTTCTCCCGCGGGTTCGGCGGGACGTTTGTTCTTGCGGAAGCACGACTCGACAAAGGCGAGCATTTCGCGACCTTTGAGTACTTCCCAGTGGTAGGATTCGATAGCAGCGTTGAGAGCCTGGCTGAGCATTTCGCGACGTCTGGTCTGGACAAGGCTGAGTAGCCACTGTGGTTTTTGACGTTCGGGTGCGTCCACAGGGACGCGCATCAGGTCTTGGAGTTGCGGCGAGGCTTCGCGGACACTGCCCACACCAGCAAGACAGCCGGCGCATCCGTGGATGGCAATGCGCACGGCAGCCTCAGCGATAAGTCGGCTGCCGGGAGCAGCGGCGGCCATCTCTTCGCTGCTCACCAATGGTGCTGCGGCGGCGGGTGGCATGTCCAGTTCGAAGCCGAGAGCCTCACTGGTCGCCTGGATGCTGCGGAAAATCTCCCACTTGATCCCCAAAATGATCCGCTTGCACAAGGCCGGATTCGAACGCACCACCTTCGCACCCACCTCCGCCATGTCCAACTCACCCAAACCCTCAACAGGCACACCCACCGCGCCCAACATGGTCCGCACTCTCTCCGCACATGACCGACGGACAAACTCCTGCTCGTACTCCAACGCCTTCTCCGTCATCGTCAGCCAAATCGCACGCTGGTCTTGAAGCGGCAAGCGACACATCGCTCCACTGGCCACCGGTGAGTTCATCTGCGAAACATTCACAATCATGTGCTGCTGGCTGCTGCTCTCCGAATACTCGTCATACCCAGATCCCGGGCCTCCAGACCCTGGTCCACTGGACCCACCAGATCCAGGTCCACCAGGCCCAGGACGCGTAATTCCCGGCATCGACATCTGCCCCTGCATCTCGGTACCCTGTACTTGTTCCGTCCTCACCTGTTCAGTCCTCTGTACTAGCTCAGTTCTCTCCACTTGGGATTGCTCCGTGCGCATGTGTTCCTGGCTGCTCATGTGACTGGAGGGGGCGCGCTGTTCCGTGAGCTGTACCGAGCCAGCTTGGTGCACCGAACCGGCGTGGTGCCTCGAAGTTTCCGAGGAAGCCAAATCGTTGGCCGCCGCGGCCATCGCCGAAATGGGCATACCTAACGGCACCTCCACCGCGCCCGTACTCGCTAATGAAGACTGCTGCGTCGAAGACTGCTGCGTCGAAGACTGCTGCGTAGACTGGAATGCAGACTGATGCGCCGACAACATCGAAGAGTTAATCTGCGACGCCATCGGCCCCACTGTCTCAGAGTTTCCGTAGGCGCCAAAGGGTCCAGTAGCGTTGCTCCGCACACTCGTCGGACTCAACTGCCCAACAGAGCCACCGCCGCTCGTCACGTTGCTACTTACCACGTTCGTCGTCGTTGTCGTCATATTACTGGTTCTGGTCACATCGGCGGAACCAGTGGTGACGGAACCTGTAGCAGCACTCG
This sequence comes from Gregarina niphandrodes, assembly GCF_000223845.1. NCBI lineage: Eukaryota > Apicomplexa > Conoidasida > Eugregarinorida > Gregarinidae > Gregarina > Gregarina niphandrodes. Next base: position 134,989 of record NW_011645792.1, on the reverse strand, counting down.
CATTGACCTGAGGGCCACCAGACTCAGAGACCTTGACGATCCGGATTCCCGTCACGCCAGGTTGAGCATCCAAGTTCACCGAGGTCCGGCTCGTAGTCTTTGTAGCTTTCGAAGCCGACTGAAGTGAGAAAGAAATACAGGCAGGTTTCATCTGTGTGCCCAGATCAGTGTGTGTGTCGAAACCAAGGCGTGTGTGCAACAAGAGTCTAAGATGTGTGCAAACGGCAGGGTATTATTCTAAGTATAAGCGTGTTAAATATCCACCCAGTTCCGAATCTTACATGTTGTTTCCTGATGACGACGAGACTTTCTACCCACTTGCGGAAGTGCACGTTGGTATTTACTAGTTGTAGCAGTTCCTGTTCGCTTTGGGCGTTCCCTTGCGCTAGTTCCTCTAATTGTTGGATGCTGAGGAGCATGACTCGTTCGACCAACTGAGGATCAAATTCCGCAGGAGTGGACTCGTCAATGCCCGAATCGCGAAGTCCCGAGGTGATGGAGAACTGGCTGCTAACGCTGGCTGCTCCATTCGAGTGTTCGGTTTCCCGGTCCGCGAGAAGAAAGCTCTCGTCCACGGTTTCCCACTTGCCTGAGGAGGAAGCCCGCGAGCCAACGTCATAATCCGGCGTCGGTTGTACCGACGTCTGCACGGTCGTCTGCGCGACCTGGCTCACAACCTCGCGCAAACTAGACGTAGAGCTTCGTCTGCAGCGCTCGAGGAGCACACGTGCGAGCTTACTCGTGTTCGATGGTGACACATTGGTGGTGACTTCGACTAGTTCGTCAGCACTCAGGGTCGCCAGGGCGTCCTTCAAAAGGCCCGTCATCGTTCTATTGGTAATCGAGCTGACGCTCCCAGTTGGGCTCACTAGGGTTTCAGCCCCTGCACCTATGCGCTCTCCCTGCACCGTCGACACAATCCTCTCCCCTTGCATCGCGGACACAATTGTCTGCGCCGCAGCTGACTGCCGACTGATGGAAACCAGGTCCTCGTACATGGCTTCCTGTATCTTCGTCTGAAACGTATTCGGCGTTGTGTCAGGTGCGACTCTCTGCGCTATCTTTTCGTTGTACTTGTCCTCGTTGTTTAAAACTTGGTAGAAGGCGTGAATCGGGAATTTCGCCGCCAGTATATCTAATATCTTGTCGATCATTTGCTCGGGGTCATCCATGCGAATAGAAATGCGCGCTCGCTCCTCCTTCCGATCGCAACCTTGCGCCCTTAACGAGATCTTCACAGCCGGCGGTAAACCACTTTCTGCCGACGAAAACAAACTCGCACTACTATCCGCCGCGCCCTTAGTGGCCGGCATACCGTTCTCCATACGAGCGGGAGAACCCGTCAGCGAGTCTGGTCCTAAAGCCATTAATCCCCCGATCTAATTTTTTAAGCCCGAAAAGTCCCCCAACCTCAGAGACCTCCGTCTCCCACGTAGTACAATCCCAGTGACACACCGAGCTGCCGACTTTTTTCGACTGATAAAAACTCGGTCGTGTCAACGCTTGGCCCACCAGCAATCATAGTGCTATCGCAAACTAGGTCTTCTAACTAATCATGGATGCGATCACACGCACACTATGCGATCACACGCACACTATGCGACCCCATAATTTGTTATACAGGTCTGCCACGCTGGTTGGCTGCTCGAAGTCCCAATGTTGGAGTTGCCACACAAGTTTGAGTTGCCACACAAGTTTGAGTTGCCACACAAGTTTGAGTTCCCACACAAGTTACCTGCCAGAGGCATATGAGACAGGTGGCCAATATTGGTATCAAGCCACGGTGAGGCAAAGTTTCGGGTATACTTGCATGGCCATGAGTTCTTGAAGGAGTAGTTTGCATGCGTAGGGGATACAGACCTGTGAAATCTGCGTTTCATTTTGGCAACCGGGGCAGCTGAAGTGGCCTTGTGTGAGGTCAGCGGTGGCGAAGAGGCCGCAGAGGTCACAGACATGAACGCGGTAAGCATCTGATTGGTCGAAGAGTCGTTCCTTAAGCATTTTAGCAGCGCCGTGTGCTATCATACAATCCCGTTCCATCTCTCCGAATCGTAAGCCGCCTTCTCTGCTGCGTCCTTCCATGGGTTGTCTGGTGAGAGTAGTAATGGGTCCACGTGCCCTACTATGAATTTTGTCATCGACCATATGTTTCAAGCGTTGGTAATACGTGGGTCCAAAGAAGATGAGATTTTCAAGAGGGAGTCCTGTGAAACCACTGTAAAGTCGTTCATTTCCGAAACGTTGATGACCAACGGAATTTAATTTTTCTGTAATGTCCATAACCTGAAGACCCATGAACGGTGTCGCATCACCTTCACCCCCGACAATGGCGTAGTACTTGCCAAGTAAACACTCAACAATGTGTCCGATTGTCATACGAGAGGGAATAGCATGTGGGTTCATGATAATGTCAGGTGTTGTCCCGTCGCGATTAAAGGGCAGATCTTCCTGACGATAGGTGACTCCGATAGTTCCCTTTTGACCATGTCTAGAAGCGAATTTATCTCCGATCTGTGGAACACGAACAGAGCGGACTTTAACTTTGACGAAACGAAAGCCTTTCCCATTAACGGATAGCATAACGGACTCAACAACACCGTTTTCAGATGTCCGGAGTATGTGTGAAGCATCTCTCTTAGTCTTCTTATTCGGTCCTGAAGAAGCCATAGATTCTTCCACTGAAACTGGCATAGTCTTGCCGATGATAATATCGTCACCTAGAACGAAGGATCCTGGTTCAGCAAGTCCATCAATGTCCAGCTTGCTATAGTCGCCACGTTTTAGACCAAAAGCGGTAGCTGGATCGGGTTTTTCGAATTGCTCAATACGTAGAGAGCCCCGTTGACGTTCTTCAGCAACATATGTGCGGAAGAACATAGAACGGAAAAGACCACGATCTATGCTGCTTTGGGACATAATGAGAGAGTCCTCTTGGTTGTAACCGGTATACGTCATTATAGCTACGACGCAGTTGATACCGGCAGGTAGTTCGCGGAATCGCAGATACGCCATGCCACGTGTACATACTAACGGCTTTTGCGGATAGAATAGCACGTGAGCGGTGGAGTCATATCGCAGATTGAAATTGCTAATGTAAATTCCCATAGCCTGCTTCCCCATGGCCGACTGATAAACGTTACGGGGCGACTGGTTGTGGTCAGGGAAAGGGATCAGAGTGGCACATACTCCTAGGAGCATGGAAGGATGGATCTCGCAGTGGGTATACGTTTTGCAATAACCTACTTGAGTAGACGTAGAAGGAGCACGCTTCTCATCTAGGTCCTCTACGAACATGGCGACCATGGCCGCTTCCTCTTCCTCACAGTCTAGGAACTCGACCGTGCCTTGTTTAACTAAGTAGCTCCAATCATCGGGTGACTGTGATTCCGCAATCGACTGAATGTGGTGTTTTCTAATTACCAACTTGTTCTTCTTGACCAGATATAATGGACGCAACGAACGTCCAGCATCTGAGAAAATACGGATCTCACGATTGGCAGCGTCGAACACAATTGATGCCTCGTTACTGATCTTGCCTTCCCGTCGTAGTTGCTTGAGGAACAACACGATCTCACTATTAACGGGGAAACATCCTAGCCATGCCCCGTTAACGAAGACACGCACTTGACTCTGCATCTCTGCCGGTGTCATGTCGTCCAATGCTTGCATACCACAGTCCCATAAGAAATTCTTAAGTTGTGTCGAATTAAAACCAACGCTAATACGACACATGAGAGCGAGGTTTTTTACGAGACCTACTGACTGACCTTCTGGTGTTTCTGCGGGACATATCATGCCCCAATGCGTGTTGTGTAGTTGGCGCGGTTTGGCCATTTTGCCTTCACGACCGAGCGGGGTGTTGAGGCGCCGTAGATGGGAAAGCGCAGACAGGAAGGTGAGGCGGTTCAACACCTGTGAGACCCCGGTTCGAACCACGGCACCCTCCTTATTTTTGCCCCAGTTACCCGTGGCGAGCTGGTAGTTCAGTCCCTGGGTGATTGGCGATGTCATACGAATAGCACCTGCCAAGTCGAAGTTGCGGCCACCTTCGATTTGCCTTTGTAAAGTACGCGTTGCGTCTTTTACCATCTTCCGAAATAACTGTCCGAAAGAAGAGGAGATCAGAGCACCAGCCAAATCGATGCGTTTCTTGCCAAAGTGGTCACGGTCATCCTCCTGTGCACGACCCAACTCACCCTGCAACAGTCGATGCGTCATGTTGCCGAGGAACCATGCTTTCCGGTTTTCGCAGCCGGGTGTGTGTCCGACGTGTGATAAGACCTCGCGATGTAACAATTCACGTGCGTATTGCACACGTAGCTCCTTCGGTGCACCTACCGTTGGTCCACGTCGTCCAATATAATCCAAGCACACACTCTGTGTTAAGAACAAACTACCTTCTTCTAAACTCGGTTTCAATAATGTTAACATCTCATAGTCATTAGGGTCACGTACAATGCGCTGACAAATATCATTATCCGATAATATACCCAATGCCCGAAACAACACTACTAGGGGTATCTCCGACCTAATATAAGGAAGCACACATACAATCTGACCACCAGCCTTACTCTTGATACCAGTACTTCGACAACGGATTTTAATAGCAAACGGTGATGTTGCCTGCATATCCTCACGTTGACAGCGTATTTCAGCAACCCAACTAACCTTGTTATTACTTTTCTTAAACACGTACACAAAATTACTCGCCATCTTCTCTTGTGCTATCAACACTTTCTCCATCCCATTAACAATGAAGTACCCACCCTGGTCGAAGCCACATTCCCCCATTTCCACACGTCGCATCTCCGACAAATTATGTAGCCAGCAATAAGCGGAACGTAACATGATAGGTATCCTTCCCAGAGGTACTTGGGGATACTTTTGGAAATCTGCCTTTACTTCTGTCCCATTAGAGTAGACTTTGAAAGTCTCTTGCATAACATCAACATATAACTGAGCGCTATACGTCAAGTTACGTAACCGAGCCTCCTGTGGCCAAATAGGTCGCCCTTCATTGCTGGCCTCCTCCACTGTCGGCCTCGACAAAGTCAGTTGCGTGAACTTGAAACGGTACTGGATCTGGAAATCGGCACCTTCCGTGTCGCTCTGAGTCGCCGGAAGCGTAATAGCAATCGGTGGATGGTTCGTAATAACCTCCTGCAAACTATATGCTACACAGTAGTTAAACGATTCTACTTGCTGAAACACTAAACCGTGCGCACGAAAGAAAGCAGAAATCGGCTCCCATGAATCTGCCGGGGTAATTTCCTCACCCTCCACGTCCTCCTCGTCCACCTCACTACCCCCATCCATACCCTCATCATCCTCCTCCTGAGACGAACCTTCGTTAAAGAATTCACCCTCTACCTCCACTTCATCTTCGGCCTTGAAACCCTCCATTTACGACCAGGGATTTTTATATTCCCACCTCAACACTTACTTATATTCCAAAATCCCCCCCAAAATAACCACACCTACAAATCACCACCCGACTCAATGTTCACTCGATATTATCCTAACACTTGTCTCACACACACGTATCATACCGCGGTTACTCCACCTCTATACACAACACATAACAGAACCCTTACCCTTATGCCTTGCCTTATACGCAGGAATAGATAACAACTTGCCAGAAGACCAACTTGCCAGAAGACCAACTTGCCAGAAGACCAACTTGCCAGAAGACCAACTTGCCAGAAGACCAACTTGCCAAAAGACCAACTTGCCAAAAGATTAATCATGTTCTTCGGTACGAGCCGATATCGTGTATTCAAGTAGTAGTAGTACAATCAGACAGACAATCAGACAGACAATCAATCAGACAGACAATCTACCGGCCTTGTCGATTTGTGTTGTAACAGGTTTGTGTTGTAGAACGTTTAGAGCATCAATCTCCACACGTTGGTGGAAACTGGTTCAAAGCCTAGGCGTTCGTATACGGTCATTGCATCAGGCTTTTCGACGGTAAGATCGCACCTGCCGCAGTTCAAAACGTTCTTTGCGATGTCCATTAATTCTCTACAAGCAACTTGCGCCACCTTTTTCCCCCGGTACTCCTCTTTGATAATTACCTTCTCCAAACGGCCGTCCATTCCACGTCCCAGATGTGGCATTCGGTGCACTTCTGCGTACCCGATCAACGTGTCATTTAGTGTGTCCACAATGATGAATGGGAAACTATGAAAACAGTCGTCGGGGTCAAGACATGTTCGGGTGCCGTCGGGGTCAAGACATGTTCGGGTGCCGTCGGGGTCAGTCTTACAACGAAGGAAACTGGAGCATCTGCTCGACGGTCTCTCGGGAGTACCGTGAGCTGCATCGCGTGACGCTAGGAAGAATATCCCTAACGCGGTCATAGTCCTCTATCGTCATGGGTTTGAGTACCAAGTTGGGCACTCGGCATTCACTTAGTTGTCTGACGCCGATATCCGAGACATGATATGACTCTGTTTTCGTGGTCAGTACTTTGGTGTCACAAACAACTGTCACCTCGTCGCAACTGTGATCGGGTTTGACAGGTGCAGCTTCTACCATTACAAAATTATCCTCAAAATTCGGAATGAGCACGACCCAGTTTTCGCCATTCAGAACACAGAGACAGTCCTCCTCATGGACAACAATGGGACGAAGGATGGTTGGCAGAAGTCAGTCTATGATGAACATGATGTTGAAGGCATTGCCTTCACGGTCCCTGAATTCTTTACGATCATCCAAGTCCAACTCAGTTATGACCAACTCAGTTATAAACAACTACCAAACTATTTCTAACCTCATATACCCGAGTCGGGCGGAAGATTGTATTTGTTCGGGATATCAGATTGCATTGGCGTTAATCATTTGCTATGGTGGCTTCGATGTGTGGCGGTCATTACGACAAGTGAGCCGGAAGACAAGGCACGCCACCGAATGTCTTGGTGTGTGGTTTCTGATGACCAAGATCATCCGGGACGAGTTACAGATGGCGAGCAGCGGGGCATTGCCCGTCTTGGAGTCCACGGCTAGCTGTTCCAAGCAGGTTAGGCGTGAGTCGTTGGAGGCGTTGTCATGGTTGCCTTTGGAGGCGTTGTTGAGAAACCCAATCGCGTATTTGCGGGCATTCGACTTTGCTTGGGAGCAGTCTCCAAATGTGCGGGGACTGACGTACACGCGGCTTGCCGCCTTTGGTACCTTCCCGGTCAAGGCGCGTCGTGCCCCTGCGGCGGGAAGACACTGCTGGAGAGTCTGCTGGGCGCCGCCGTTCGGATCGCACGCTACCATTGGCGTAGTTGGAAACCGGTGCCAAGTACGGGTCTCTAGTGAATACTGCTCCTGGGTCGGACGACAGCCCCACAGCTGGGGCCTCGACCTCGTCAATGGAACCATCATGCACGAAGGCAAGCAAGCTAGAACTCTAGAATTTGATCTAGTCAACGGAAAGACACCCTTATTCGACCCCATGGACATGCGCCTCTTTGTCAACGCAGATACCGGGCACACTCTTCTCGTCCTTAAAATGAACGACGGCCGTCTAGAGTCAAGTAAGAACACACGCACACACCTTACGGCCGGCGGAAGAACCCTACCCTCGATGGTTCGAGCCACGGACATGTCCTTGTAGTTGAGCTATGTCAGCCTCGTACCCGACCATTGTACCCCGCAGTTGGACTGGTGTTCGCGAAAACGAGAGTTGCTCTAATTTACATGGGTGCTGTCACAAAATAAATTCGTGAGGACCATCATCGTTGCCATCATGAAACTATTTCTATTGAATAATGTATGACTACCAGAATTTAATGTCTATCAGAATTTAATGTTCATCAGAATTTAATGTTCATCAGAATTTAATGTTCATCAGAATTTAATGTTCAGATTGATGACAGGCACTCAAGTTTGAAGCTCAGATCTGTTGAAGCTCAGATCTGACGGGCACAAGCGATTCAGTCCGATTTTCAGCCCCGCGCACACGCGTCACACCAAAATATCTTAACTGAATTTTGTGCGATGTGTCAATATATAAACGCCAAAAGAACGTGGGAGCCGTGCAACACAGTGGGAGTCCTTGTGTGGGGGCAACACTTGTGGGGGAAAGTCCTTATATGACCGACGAAGGTTGGGTGCATCAGGAAACACGATGCCACAGTACGTCTATGGGCAGGACCCATTTTTAAAGGTGGCTTCAGGAGCTGCAGACGGTCTGCTACATTCTTCTCCGCCACAAAATCGGCGGTTCTTTTCTGAGGCAAAAACGGATTTGTCTAACTTGAAAAAAACCGCGCGGTCCCAACGAACTGACCTTTACCGCTGTCGGAGTCGGGGCAGCTCACCAAACAGTCCTCTTGGTCACTCGCCAAGACGGCATGGTAGATCACTTCGTGACAACACTCCCCCTCGCGGTACCACCCCGCGTGGTACGACACTGCGTGGTACGACACTGCTTGGGAGCCGGTTAGGAGGGGAACGAAGGGAAGGCCGCCATTTTTTCGAGTCCCCCAGACTGCTGTACCGAAGAGATAGACACGCTGAGTCCGGTCCCAGGTCCCGAGGCCGTGGACCGCCCGATACTTGGTACCGAGAACGTGGGTCACCCGAACCGTGGCCGTGCGACCCCTGGGGGTGGACGGGCTCACGAGCCGTCTACCGCGAGCCAGGGCGAAGACGAGCCAGTTGGCACCTGCGCCATCGCCCGCCCGACTGTCGGGGAATGTGGAACGAAGACAACGAGTTCGACTCCTGGCCAGCGGACTCCGACTCGTTTTCCAACAGCTCCACCAGTCGCTCACTTAGTTCAGACTCGGCGTCGGACGCCGAACGCTTCACCAAGGAAGAGCTCAAGGCCACCATCAAGACCCTGATAGCGAATCAAGACGCCTTGGTGAAAAAACTGGAAACCTCGTGCTGCCGCCCCTCCAGCTGTCCCGTCTTGCCCTGCAGCTGCCCCGAAAGCCCCAAGTGCTGCAACAACTCTGATCCAGACCTGCTGCCCCACCAATACGATTGCACACACGACTGCACACACGATTGCACACACGATTGCAACCACAACAGCAAACACCCGTGGGATGAGTGCCACACGACAGTGTGCGGCCGAGTGCAGACTCCGGAGTGTGTGCGGGAGCTAGCCGGTGCGGATGGCGATGTGTGCACACACGTGTCCGCCACGTGCCCGTCCGGCGCGCACGTGTCCGGCTCCCTGCGGCGAGACCCTGCGACCCGCCCTCAGCACCGCTGCACTGCGTCGAGCCGCCGCTGCTGCGGCGGCCTCGCACCCGTGTGTGCACAGCCGCACACACTCGATGCTGAACTCCGCCTCCCGCGGAACTTTAGGCAGGTCGTGGCCGACGGTTACGAGACCGAGCCGCTGGGGGCGGTTTCGCTTGCCGGTCCGCAATTCGGGCCACTGACGGAGCTGTTTCCGGCCGAGGAACTGCCAGCTGCGGACGCCATGTTGATGGCAGCCGAAAATGGGGCTCTGGGCCACGGAGCTCTGGGACATCACGGAGCTCTGGGTCACGGAGTTGTGGGCCACGGAGTTGTGGGCCACGGGGCTCTGGGAAATGGCGTCATCGGGAATGGGGCCGTGGGGTACGGGGTTCCGGGAGTCGGGACGGGGCATGAGCCGATGCCGCCACCGGAGCTGAAGGCGGCGTTGACTGCACAGATCGCAC
>NW_011645792.1:96712-125196 GCF_000223845.1 Gregarina niphandrodes | reverse complement strand
CTTGGCGAATTTGGAGGCAACGTTTTTGTCGACGGAGACCCTGTCGGGGGGCAGCACGTCTCGCCACCCGCAGGACGGCGGTTCGAGTCCCCACGCCGGCGCCTACACGGTGTGTGGTGGGGGAACGTCTGGCCTGGGAGCGCCTGGTATGGGAGCGACTGGTATGGGAACACCCAATGTGGGAACAGGAACGCCACCGAAAGCCATTTTGGACGTGGGTGGGGGCCGAGGCGCAAGTGCGGAGGCGCCGGAGAGCGTGCACTCGCTCTCATCGGCACGGAGCGGGCGTGGGATCTGCCTAAGGGCACGGCCGACTCGGTCGGGGCGGAGTCCGGTCACTCTTGCCAGTCCCTCATCGATCCAGGCGTGCCAGGCCGTCAGTGCCGAGGCGGTCGGTTCGGTGGAGACAGCGAGCGTTGGTACGGAGACGGCGAGCGCTGCCAGTGGGACCATTTCGCCCCACCTCGTCATGACCAGTTGTCCTCTGGGCGCCCAGGCATTCTCGGCCTCCTTCATCGAGTCGCCTCTGCGAGCTGAAGCAAGCGCAGAGAGCGTTTACCACCCGTCCCAGTCACTGACGCCCTTGACGACGGGGATTGTGCCCTCCAGTCCCCGGGAGGTGGAGCCAGGACCCAAGCCAGGAGGGCAGCCAGGAGGGATGCAGCCCAGGCCAAGAGCAGGAGTGCACCCCGAGAGGAACATCCGACAGAACTTAGGTGTTGGCAGAACAATCAGCCGGTTGCGCAGTAAGATATCAGAACTGGGCCGACCCTCGCAGGTATCTGAGAATTCACCGGACTTCTCCGGGCAACAACACTTGAGTCAACAACAGCACTTCGGGCAACACCTAGGGCAACACCTAGGGCATCCAGACCGTATTACAAGTCTTTCCCTACGGCAGCACAAGCTGGAAGGCTTGAGGAGAAAGCTGGGTGAAGTGGAGAGATCGGTGCAGGTCATTTATCACAGGTACCAAATGAATCACGGAGGTCGAACTCCCCCCAACGTAAGCATCAATTTTAACCAACTCAAAAAATGTGCTCCTTTAGGAATCCGAACTTCGAGAGGTTACCACCCTTACTGCTCAACGCAGAAGCATCTTAGCCGCTATAAAACAAATTGAAGAGAGCTCTTCTTAACCCCCTCTTGACCCTGCACGCAACTCCACTTCGAAATCCAATTCAGCCACGAAGCGTAAGGGATGGTTTAGGAGGACGGATAACACCGGCCTACCGCACTTATATAGAGAGGTTCACACTCCCATTGCGAACAACACTCCCATTTGCTTGCGGATTTCCAGTTACTCGTTCATGGACGAAATCTGGCCTTTTAACTGTTGTGGTCCACTTTGATAGACCACAACTGTTAATGTGACCGGGTAGGCTAATGGTCCTGGACGCCACATCAAGGACCCCGTCGTCATAATGCTCCCATGCTCTTCGATCCAAGCCACCCCACCTGGGGGCAAACCAGTTGGTGACCGGATCCGTCATGGGCCTTAACTGCTAACCAGTAGGATATTCGTCGGCAAGGTATTTGTTCGTCGGCAAGGTGTTCGTAGGCAAGGTGGTACGTGTGTTAGTTGCTCAGGTAAATTGCTGAGGGTTAATGACTCGGTCAAGGGTTGGTCTTGACCTGGGTCAGGTCGGATCTGAATAAGTAGCCAAATGCGTAGGTAAAGAAGATGGAGGTAAGGTTGATTCGTAGTATGGTAAGAATGAGTATTGTAAGGAGCCAAAGTGCCAGAGGAAGGAGCACGAGCCCCGCTGCGGCATTGATGGGTGGCGGCGTGATAGCGAGCCCCTTGGATATGGAGTTGGTGAATAGGATGGCTGCGGAGGCGTGAAGAAGGTTTGCAACGAAAGTGGATGCAAATTTGCTGAAGGGGCCGCTGTCCGGATGGCCGGCCAGGACGAGAGGTAGTAGTAGGTACTGGAGGGGGCAAAGGACGATTAATGCAGGGACGAGAGCGTTGCACACTAAATCAAAACAGTATAGGAAAAGGTCTTGATCAGCGCCTGCGGAGGTTGAGGGACCGGTAGAGGCAAGAAGAGATCCATCTCCTGTTTTTTTAAACACGCGTGTGCCAAGTTTCGCCGTCAAAGATCCTTTCCTCACCTTACTCACTCTCTTTAAAATCAGGAAGAGCGAGGCGCTAGACATAGTTGTACCTAACACAAACACAGCCGCTGGAAACACCATGAAGCCTTGGAGAAGCGAGAAGAAGGAAATCATATTTCGATGTGTTGCATACACGGCCAGACCGTAGGTAAGTCCTGACGAAATTATCAAGTATACCAACAGCATAAACATGCCTGGATCGTCATGACCCAAATGACCTTTGACTCGGAGCCTCTGTAGTCTTGTTAGCGCTAATTTTTTTGGTTTCAATAACGCATATTCGAACTCCACCACTGCCTGGTGCCAGTCGATGAGGGTCCAAGGATGGAACAATCGCTTTAAAAAGGCTTGCTGGGTATTGTAGGGGGGCAACATTTTAGAAATTATACTCCCAGGAAGTTATCCGCCCTCTGAACACGACCTCTTAAATTCAGTGAGCCGCAGCCGCTATAGATCAAAGCGGGCGTCTTTCCTTTTAGATAATTTATATGGTCACATGAAGTACATGTCAGTGCAGCAACCGTCGGAGGCTCGAGCCAGCCACATTGCGAACATTGACAATCCTAAAAACGCAAAAAATACGAACACCCAACACTTCCGATCATACAACCATGATATCAGCACGGTACCATATCGTGATGCCAGCACTAAAGTTATGCTCTGTCTTTCAAACACAACAAAGGGCAAATACTCCCACCCCTGTCTATGACCGCCCCCTGTCTATGACCGCCTGGTACTGACCTCCAGCTATTGTAGAAACACTTACAGTGCAAAACAGGTAGTGGGTTATGACATAACCTCTCTGACCAAAACTAATAGCTATATATGTAGGAACATACTGCGGTCTCATAAAAGTCACTCTCGCAACCGAAGTCGCTCGGCCGACAACATATCGAACATATATCCGGTGTGCATAAGCTGGCGAGCACCCATGGGATCCCGATCAGCAGCTTGACGCTCATTGCACACGCGTGTGCTAAACGAAAACTTTTTAGCGGAGAAATGTCTGGCCATCACTTTTGGTCACACCAAGCTCCAATCACACTCAGTAGCCAAGTTGTAAGATCTACAGCACTGCTGCGGCTATGGGAGCACTGCTGTGGCTATGGGAGCACTGCCATAAGGGTGGTTGAAAATGAATGAAAAATCCATTTCCTAGCGCGATGGCATCACGCGACCAGGGGCACAACTATATTTGTAGGTGAGTAGTAGTACAATTTTGATAGAGCCCATTGGTCCCCCAAGGGTAACAATGTCAAAACAAGTTTCCTGTATGACTGTTCCGGCTTCTCCGATTTCATGTAAAGCGCGTCATGCAGCAGACAAGTTCGAATCAGAAACAGTGCGACCTAGGAGTGGGTCGGTGGGCAGCAGTGCTGATGGCAGTGTAGTAGTAGGCTCTCCTTGCAGTATCATGAGATCGGAAACTCGCGATACCCTGATAGATCTGACTACTGGGGGCGTGCTCATTGGCAATGCGAACATCGCCAAGGACCAGCCGAGTCCTTGGGTGCTCCGAATCGACTACTCCGGACCAATAGATTTCCACGGCCGCTCAATATCAGGTGACGTAGCCGCCTTCAAGAAAAAGATGAACCAGGTCAATGAACTAGATCTCATCAGGTCAGATGCCTACGAAGTGATTATTGAACCCTACACAGTGGAGAAGAACGACCTGGAGAAAAAGCACAATGCGCCTGGTTTTAACCGAGAACCTTTGCAGCCAATGCTGAGAGTCGTGCAGCAAGACCCGGAGCCGCAACAGACGTGTGTGCGGCAAACAGATGTGCAGCAAGTAGAAAAACAAATATCAACTTCCAAGGATTCGAAGGAAGATAATTTCAAGGAACACCATTCGAAAGAAGACTCTGGAATCGAGCTGGAAGCGAATGTAATCCCACACCCCAATAGCGCCGTCCCTCGTCCAGACGGAGAACGAGTCCAGTACGGCAGGCTGTTGGCCAGCACCGATCAATATGGGGCACGAGGAATTCCGTGGAGCGATTTTTCTCAACCTGGTAGCGGAGAGTACGCAAGTAGAGAGCTAGCCACCGGAGAGCTAGCCACCGGAGAGATAGTGGCCGGAGGACAAAGGGGCAAGCACCACGGGGGCATAGTTCTTTCTCGGGATGCGCCATCTGATTGGGAAGTCCCGCTTTCAACCAGGGTCTTTGATCCCCTGAGTTCCGCTCCCATGAGTTCCTCAACCATGAATGGAAGACACCGGGACATTTACATGACGGAAGGTGAACTGCGACCTACCTCCTTTGGACGCTCTTCGACATTTGCACGCTACGACAGGAGGACGATTAGCCATACTGACGGTCTACGGACCGCTGACGGTCTACGGACCGCTGACGGTCTACGGACCGTTGACGGTCTACGGACCGCTGACGGTCTACGGACCGCTGACGGTCTACGGACCGTTGACGGTCTACGGACCGCTGCTTCGCATCGTACCACACCCCCCCATAGTGACGCCCTACATGCCACCGGTGTCGGTAGTTCCATTTCAAGAGAAGGAGGAAGTGTTCTCGGTCTTAGCTACGAAACCAATCGACAGTCCTTCCCGTGCACTCCGCTACATAGAAGCGCCTTTTGCCACAGCCCTGTTGGCTCGGGCGCTAGTTCCTTGCCCCACGGATCAGCAACCCAGGAGTCATTACCTCATGGACTATTACCCATTAGATCATATGCTTCAGGCGATTATCTAAGCCGTTCCGCGCATGACGGAGGCCGCGACCAGGTGCTCAGGTATCGAGGACAGGACCTTCCTTACCATTCGAGCTCTGTCTTCGTTGAGCGGAATCACGCCACAAGCCTTTCCATGCCCGTAAGAACAGAGTCCCATATAGGGCCAGGTTCCATGGGGCTAGGGCCTGGACCGATGGGACCGCTAGGGCCAGGGTCCATGGGGCCAGGGTCCATGGGACCGGCCGCGGTACAGGGCCTACTGGAAGCTGTTCCGAATCCAGCGTCGTTACACACGGCCCGAAGGGCAGACGAAGACTGGCATTGGGAAGGCGGTACCCGAGCTCAAGCCCGTTACCGACATGCTTCTTCTCGGGCCACAGCCTGTTTCAACAGCGACTACGGTCGAGCTCCAGCTCCCTTGCGATCGCCTCACTTCACGGAAAACGCGGGATTGGAAGACCTTGGCTTCATTGACCCGAAAGTCTCGGACAAAAGTGGGGACGAAATGACCCCTCAGACAAAGGCTCGGGGCGCTCGTGAGCCTAGCTTGTGCAGCAATGGCACGTACGAGGACATAAGCCGACGCCCTTCCCGTAGCTCCTACGAAGCGCTACCACCTGATGTGTGCTCCTATGAAGAATGCTCCAATTTGCTTACAGTCTTGGACACCTCTTTAACAAAGGCCCAAGTCGTTTCCGATGTAGTTAACGAAACAATAGAGGCGCTCAGAGACGCCCATACGCATTACGCCAGATACGATCAATACAACCACGATAAGTACAACCATGATCAGTACAACCATGATAAGTACAACCATGATAAGTACAACCATGATAAGTACAACCATGATAAGTACAACCATGATAAGTACAACCATGATAAGTACAACCATGATAAGTACAACCATGATAAGTACAACCACATTCAATTCAATCGGACCCCACCGGTACTCAACCCTGTCCAATTCGCCCCTGCCGACTACTACAAGTAAGCAAATACTGGACGGAAGATCTACAGTACGGGACCCATTAGACGACTAAAAGGGAGATCACTGAAAGGGAATCCACTGCACTTTAGACCACGGCTAGAACCCTCTTAAGCTGTTCAGGTATTTCTATGTGTTAAATTGGCTGAGAAGAAGTTCAATTAATTTGGTTATTTCGAGCCCAGTTTCCACTGAAAGGATCCCAGCCATCGGAGTTGCCCAATCAGTTGAAATACGGAGAGGAGGCACGAGTAACAGGGTGAGAGTTTCGGCGATAGGCTAAGTAGTTTTTTCGTTATGACTTGTGGTGGTTGTATTGACAGGTGCACCAACAGAGAGGGTTGTTTCAGGGGCGAAGTCGGGATCTGGATCCAAGTGCATTTCGACAGAGACAATTCGGCAGGGCTTTCGGCAGGGGGGCTGTGTGCTAGCATTTATTAAGTTTGTCGGCATGGGTACCGGACACGTCGGCATTTCAGCATACGCCGTCGAAACAGCACAGGCCGCTACGAGCGAACCGGACGTAAGGGGTCCAACGGAGGAATGGTAGGCCAGGGACATGGACTGGCCGGTGGAAGATAGTCATTCGTCGTCCTCCTCCTCAGTCTCGCTGCGGTCGGAGCGCCCAAGCGCAAGTGGCTCATGCGTCGCGGTAACGCTGCTCGGTCGGTCGTCGAAGGCGGAACTGGGGCTCCCCTGCGCCCTGGGGCTACCCTGTGCCCTAGGACTATTCTGTGCCCTGGGACTGCCTTGTGTGAAACGCCTGTCCCCCGCACTCAACATGCTTCCCTCCCGAAAACCTCCCAAACCCGTAGCACTCAGTGCCGTAGCACTTAGTGCCGTAGCACTCAGTCCCGTGGTTATCGGGAGTGCACGATTGTCCATGCGACCCGGTTCCCCAAGGTGTTCCAGACGGAGTCCGGGGTCCGCCACACGCGGGACACCAACCTGGCCACCCCCGCCATAGGAGCCGGCGTCCTGACCACCACCACCGTGGGAGCCGGCGTTCTGGCCGTGTGACCGGGTTAGGGCATGACCGGCATGGTCGTTGTGCCTGTTTTCTTCGCTCGAGGTAAGTTCCTCGTCATCTTCGTCAGGCCAGTCTTCGTCTTCTTGTTTGGTGGGCACCCAGGCTCGACTGTTCGGCGGTTCCCAGGCGCGGTTAGAAGCAGGAGTGTGCGCGGGTGTTCGTTGTGACAGATCTTCAGCCCAGGTCTTCTTACTCAGGTCGGTATGACTACGTTGGCGGCGCCAGGCCACGCTCGAACGCCAAGTGCCCGACGAAAAGTCGTTGGCCAAACTACCCGAGCGTATATGCGCGCTCGCCGGAGGTAAAGGAGCCGTCGGGGCCGCAGAATGCCGCCGCCAGTGCGACGATCCACGAGGGGTAGGCGCCGGACCGCCGTGCAACTCGCATTCCGAAGAACAGTACATGCAATTGTTCGCCACGCAACTAAAGCGTGCGTATGTGTGACCGGGGGAGAGGAGTGTGACCGGAGGGCGGGGAGTGCTTACTTGATGTTGAGACGGCCGGTGACGACTTGTGCGACTTTGTTGAATTCGCGTGCCTGCAATTAGAGGTTGTGGGAGGTATCGTCTCTGGTACTAAGTGTAACCATGTAGTCGTTGGCGTCTACATGTCGCGAGACCCACTCATCTGCCTCTACGAAGGGGCGCGAGGAAGGCGGTGGTCTCATGCTCATGAGTCCGTCCATCGCCTGCGCTTCGTCCACGCTGGACATATTCGAACACGATAGCGGCTCCGGGCCGTCGGATTCTGGCGGTTCCAACGCAGGGTCGTCGCCGCCTGGGCTTTCCCTCGCCGCCGGCGGCCGCATCGCGGCCTCGCCGAAACCCATCACGGGACCCCCTACAGCCCCGGTACCAGGACGGCCGTTAGGACCAAGACCGTTAGGGCCAAGACCGTTAGGACCTAGGCCACTAGGACCCGGGAGGGCCACCCCTTTGCCCGGTCCTCCCCCTGGCGCCTGATACCGAGAGCTGCCGTCGACTAACACCGGACCCACCACGGGCACCTCGAAACCGCCAGCCCCGAAACCGCCTCCTCCTGAGGTACCAGCCCCCGAACCCCCAGGACTCGGTGAGTGTTCTCCTCTTCCGTGCACCTCTTCAGGTCCCCGACTAAAGCCAACACCTAACTCCGGAAATTGGACAACATCTTCTGTACTAGTTCTAGCTACACTAATATTCCACATTGACTGACTTGGACTTTGGTTGCTGTCCTCATTGCTTAGTCGTCGACTCGTTATCACCTTGCTTCTAGCTTTAAACCATATAGTTGGACTCAATGTGCGCTCATTCTCAGCAATAATTAGCGGACTGCTCATCTCAACAGAATTAGCCTAAACAACACTAACACTGCTACTGCTGAAGCTCTTACCTCTTCGTGGGGAATTAGCTTTGTCAAGCTAGCGACACGCTTCTTTACAATATCCGTTATTTCGCCAAGCTACATGGGGAACAATACCCAAACAGCGTCGTAAACAGGTGAGCAGGGGAGGGGGACAATATCATTGGATCATTGGGGGGTAACAATATCATTGGGGGGTAACAATAAATATCCCAGCGCTATGAGTCCCAGCGCGGTGAGTGGAAGCTTATGCACACAAGCTAAACAACGGATGGTCGAGATTTGATCCTCGAGTGGTGAGTGGGAGTTGATGGTTACGAGCTGCAAGCAGAAGTTTGGTTATGGTGGTGGGGGGGGTGTTACCTTCTTATGGTCCATTTTTGGGAAGCGGTTGAGTGAGTGGCTGTCATTAAGTTTGCTCCTGAGGAATTGTGGGGATGGGAAATCGGAGGCAGGTATCTGGTATCTGGTGGCGAGATGTTGGCAGATCTCTTCAAGATGATCAAGCATTTCCTTCTGTTTGGCTGATTTCCCTAGTATAGGTATTTGTCTTCTCATGTGATCGATGAGTATACAGTGTGTGTAGCATCTTCGCACACGTTTTAGAAAGTCGTCTATTTTTCGGGCAGCTGAACGTGCTGGTAGTGAGTAAATGAGTTTGAAAAGATCATCTGTTTCCTGCTCGAATAGTTTATAGACTTCATTGTTGGTGAGAGGTTGATCCCAGAAAGAGCCAATATAAATCCGTGGTACCTCCGGTGCGGCCATGACCTTGCCTAGACTCCACATGAGGGCTCCGTAAACGCGCATAAGGTGATGGGCATTGACAGAATCTGCTTTGTTAAGTAGTATACAAACCTTGCTTTCGAAGCCTTTCAATGCAAGAATGCAACGTCTAAATTCGTCGCTAATGTCCAGCTTGTGTGCATCAAAGAACAATAGCACCAAATCAACTCGCTCTGCGAACCACTTGATAACACCCTCGAAGTCATAACCACGCTCCCACTGCTTATTGCCCGCAAGCACCCCGGGTGTATCGATCAAAGTAACTCCTTTGAACACATGGCTCTTCACATGAACAACCTCAAATCGCGACAGGAAACCGGGTCCGAAAGATTCCAACTGCGACCATGGCAAATTCCGGTCCACGACAGCCGCATGCCCTGGTAAAACTTGCGCTGGTGCGTTACCCGAGTCAGTACAGTCATCCGAGTGACATACGGCCACGAACTTATCCGTTGTCGGCTCTGGGCCAATCCGCAAACCCGGATAGTCCTTCTCCAGCAAGTGCCGGATGAACGTCGTCTTCCCCGTCGAATACTGCCCCAACAACAACACCATCGGCTTCGCTTTGAAGTCACCATCCGTTAACGCCGGTGAATAAAACTGGTCGTACCGGAAGTCACGCTCAACTGGCAGTACATGCTTCTTATAGATCTCAGCCAACCCACATGTGATCGACTGGAACGATTCCATCGTATCTGCTCGACACGCCACACTACCCGGACTCACCGCCTCCAGACTGCGAGAAGACATCCACCCTTTCCACATCCTTTTTGGGAAATGACACGCGCAAAACTGTTGGTTTCGAAAAAGTTCTCAAGGCGACGCAGACGCGCTTACTTAGACCTGCCGTTCGGTGTTGATTCGGTCCCGGTGTGCTATCCATTCCCAGGTGAACGAACCTGCGGCGGAGGGACTAGCTGCCCGTCGCACAACTGCTTTATCCTCGGGACCTGGCGGAAAGCGCACGCACTGGCGCCCAGTACACTTTACGGGCTCAGATACTGAGCACAGCCGACCGCACGCACCACACATCGGCTAAGTCCCACTGGCCGGCTGCGTCACCTACCAAGTCACCACGGCGTGGGAGTCAATTGAGCTGCGCAGTCGCCGTCAGTCTCGGACGTCGACGGTGACCCGGTCGGCGTCGGTGGCAGGTTCGAGTCCGGGTTCCGCCGCCGGTGTTGTGGGTTGGTGGCTCGTTGCGGTGGCGGGTCGGAGTTCTGTTGGTCCGAAGGGGGGTCGCGGGACGCCCATCATGAGGACAGCATTACCGATGGCGGGAACGGCAGCGGGCGGGACGGCGGGGACGTTGCCGTCTACGCCGACGACGCCGCTTTCGCCAAGATCTTGGCGTTTCCGTTTGGCTTGGTTCAGGCCGATTATGGTCTTGAGATTTTTCAGGTTGTTGACGACGACCACTCCACCTGAGGGGTTGGCACCGACGGACTGGGGAGGCCTTGCGTCGCCCCGCGAGGTTTCGAGCAGTCGCTCGTTCAGGTCATCTAGCCCTGTGAAGGACTTGCGTTGGATTGTGACCTTCACCGGTCCCGCGGCGGTGGTGGAGCCGACGAGAGCCGCGGTTCCTGACTGGACAAGTGC
Source organism: Gregarina niphandrodes (assembly GCF_000223845.1). Lineage (NCBI taxonomy): Eukaryota > Apicomplexa > Conoidasida > Eugregarinorida > Gregarinidae > Gregarina > Gregarina niphandrodes. Next base: position 114,640 of record NW_011645792.1, on the reverse strand, counting down.
GGTGCGCGAGCCGCCCGTGAGCGAGCCGCCCGTGAGAGGTTTGTCGGGAATTGCTCCGGCCAGAGGACTACCGCCGCTGGAAACGAAGGTGCCGCTGGCAATCGTGGGGAGACGGCCCGCTTTGCAAACGGGTGCGGGAGAGGCGGGGGAGAGGAGTTCGTTATTGTATGAGCTAGCGTAGTTATCAAATTCGTCATAAATTTCTTCCTGGATGAGTTCCTCGATAATGTCTTCGATGGTCGTGATGCCTACGAGCGCTCGGTCGTCTTCTGCGGCGGAAGCGTCTATGTCTTCGTTGGTTTCGCGCCCCCAGTTATGGATGTGCCAAAGTGGGTTTTGAGTGACAAAAGCCATATGTCGCCCGCGTTGGAACTCGTTCAGTAGGTCGTAAAGCGAGGTTTGTGGGTGGCAGAATATGGGCGCCTTCGTGCACTTGACTAGGTGGCCAACCTGCGGTGTCTCATGTGAGTCGATACAGATGAGTGACTTGACGTACAATAATCCTTTCACATTCCACTTGTGTGTGCGATACACCGGCACACGCGAATGCCCCCTGGCTAACAAATCCTGCCGCAATGCCACAGTCAACGGCTGTGTCTCCTCCAGCATAAACACATCATCAATGGGTACCATTACCTGTTGCGCACACTTCGATGCCAAATCCAACGCGCCCTCGATCACCACCACCTCATCTGCACATAAAGCCGATCCACCGTTGGAATTTACCGAATGGTGGCGCACAGAACACTCCTCACTATGCGAGTTCTTCTGATGCAATCTAATTAGCGCCTTCAAATGCGAACGGGCGTACAATGGCTGACCCTCAGACTCCCCGACCAAAAAATCCAATAAACGAGCTATCGGATAAGCCAAGACCCACAATGTAGATATCAACAATTGTACCACCGGTAAGCTCGACATCACAATCTTCATTTGATGCTTGCCCGTACATGCCGCCTGAGGGATGATCTCGCCGAACAATAAAATTAGTGTGACTGACATCGCAACGGCTACCACTTCTGACACACATCTACAAAAGAGGGTTCAAGAGAGGAGTTTTGGGGTTCAAGAAAGGAGAAATATGTAGTGCAAACGGTACTTGTTTAGGAATATGGGTAAAGCTTCGAGAGCAATACTGTTAGCTAACAATAGCGTAACTAGTATCAGGTGGTGGTTCGAAAGAATCTGGGCCAGTTTCATTGCCTTACGTCTCTCTTCAAGTGTTCCCTGATCTTGTAACACTTTCAACTGTACAGAGTCGATACTCAACATTCCTACCTAAAGAACAAGCTAGCCTGAACAAGTTAGCCTGAACAAGTTAGTCTGAACAAGTTAGTCTGAACGTCCCGTCCGTCAGTCTGAACGTCCCGTCCGTCAGTCAGTTGATTGTTCTCACCGTCATACCGGATACGAACCCGGAGATTAGGACTAATACACACGAGATCATAAGATCCCACGCTTGCGTCCACATGTTTTAAAAAAATCGGGTCTGGATTTCGTTCAATTCTGAAGCGCTAATGAGATCGAGATGTCTGAGTACAACGGCTAAACGCTCCACAAATGCGTCTTCCTCCAAACCGAACCAAACCACAACACCGTGTTCAACCAATAGACAAAACCGTCGACACCTTGAACCCATGTGATATGCACGTGCGTCCAACTCAAGCCCTAGTGTTGACGTTAATTTCCCCTGCCAGTCCGCAACCAATAGGAAATCAGGAGGACAGTTAAGCTCTGACGCCCATTCTGAAAGGACACACACACATCGACACACACAGCACGGAACGGAACGGGGTGAAACACGGGTGAAGCACGGGGTGAAGCACGGGGAAACACCAGAACGTTACCTTTTAATACGTAAGGATCATTGACAGCAACACACACTACCCGGTCAACAGCCTTCCTTAGTAAAGGCATAAAATCTCGGTAACCTGGTATGTGCTTTTCGGTACACGTAGGCAAGAAGGCACCGGGACAGCCTATGATTAAAACGCGTTGGTTCTAAAACAGGGCTCATTACCGTCAAGGCCGCTACGGTCAGGTCAGGACCGTTACGGTCAGGTCAGGACCGTTACGGTCAGGTCAGGACCGTTACGGTCAGGTCAAGGCCGTTACGATCAGGTCAGGACCGTTACGGTCAGGTCAAGGCCGTTACGGTCAGGTCAAGGCCCTTGCAGCCAGGTCAAGGCCGTTACGGTCAGGTCAAGGCCGTTACGGTCAGGTCAAGGCCGTTACAGCCAGGGGTCTCCAAACACCCGTCACAGCCGCCACCGCCCATGCTCAGAAGATATATCTCCCGTGGGGTGGGGGGTGTCCACAGTCACGTAAAATGTCCGCGGTCCCATGTTAGTTTCGAACGCTTAGAAGTCAAGCTTAGAAGTCATATCTCGGAGTCATTTTTCCATCTTTACGTAAGGTGTTTCGCACGAAGGATTTCGCGCGAAGCCGTTCTGTGGCACGCACTGGCTGATCTGTCGGCAGAGGTGTCGGGAGTGCTTACACTAATGAGTTGGCTAAGATACACTTGATCCTTGGTGCCGTTTATTGCGAGAGTCACGTCCGGCAGTTGCCAGTCGACTGATTGCCCCTCGTCCATTTTGAAAAAGAATTCCGGGGGGCGGGCCGATGGAGGCTTTGTACAATTCTCGGCACGCCGTGTGGAACGCATATGCGCGAGCAGAGCATGTGGAATTGTCGCATCGGATGCGTGGTCTTACTCAGGACACTCGTGCGACAGTGGATGGGGTACTGGATCCACGGACGATGCTCATCCTGCACAAGTTTAAAACTGGTGGCTACTACGACGAGATGGGTGGCTCTATCTCAACAGGCAAAGAAGCCAACGTGTACTCTGCAGTCGCCAGAATTCGAGTGCCCACGGCCACGACCAAGAATACTATGACTGGGACCACAATGGGCTTGACTGAGACCACAGTGGGCTTGACTGGGACCACAGTGGACTATGAAGTGGTGGAAGTGCCGCGGGCTATAAAAGTATTCAAGACGTCGATTTTGGTCTTCAAGAACCGGCGACAGTACGTGGAGGGTGAGTTCCGGTTTCGTCGAGGATATGTATCGGCATCGAATCCCCGCAAAATGGTTAAGCAATGGGCGGAGAAAGAGTTCCGGAATTTGCGCCGATTGTTACAAGCAGGGTTAAGAGCGCCGGCTCCTGTGTGTCTACGTGGCCATGTATTCGTAATGTCATTAGTGGGTCGCAACGATACGACACCGGCACCGCGTTTGCGTGACTATCCAGCAGCCGATGCACTCGAATGGCGCCGTGTGTATGTTGAAGTGCTTGCACTCTTGCGCTGCTTCTATCACTGGTGCGAACTCGTTCATGGTGATGCCAGTGAATACAACCTTCTATTCCACCAAGGACACCCTTACCTCATCGACGTATCCCAGTCCACTGACAGTGCGCACTGCCATGCAGAACGGTTCCTCAAAAGAGATTGTCTCAACATCACCGCCTTCTTCAAAAAAAAGTGCGAAGGCATCGAACTCTTAGACCAACTAGCAGACGACAGGGACCATGACAGTGATGACATATCCAGCGACGCGAATGACAGTCTACCACAGGGTACGGAGGCTCTGAACACGGAGGCTCTGAACACGGAGTCTCTGAACACGGAGTCTCTGAACACGGAGTCTCTGAACTCTCTGGAATCAGAAAGCGAAGGGGTGGAGGATGTGGACGAGGATGAGGACGAGGATGAGGACGAGGATGAGGACGAGGATGTGGACGAGGATGTGGACGAGGATGTGGACGAGGATGTGGACGAGGATGTGGACGACTCTCTAAGCGGCGGCTTGATGACCAAGAAGACCTTGAGGTTTGATCGCTCTCCTCGTGAAGAGTTTGGCGGTGAAGAGTGTGCTCAGATTCGCGAAAATGGCGGCTTGGCTCAGAATGGCGAGTCGGGGGTGGATTATTACAAAGGCGCTTCTGCATTGAATCGGTGGAAATGGGATGCACAGCTGGTTGAGGACAATGAGTGGAACAGGTTGGAGGATGTGATGTCTCCCGAGGCGTTGCGGAAACTGGAGGGGTTGGAAATAATGAGTGTGGAGAACATGTTCAAGTACGTCACAGCGCCGTCTTTGCGAAAGTCGACCGATACATGGCCGGAGTTCGATAGGGACGCGCGACGCCAGGCATGGAGTCTCGCGGCCAAGGGCGAGAGGTTGACGAACGAGCAGCAGCAACCGGTTGGTCAGCAATCGGTGGGTCAGCCGCTAGACGAGAGGAAGACCGCTAGTGCCAACATGTACGTGTTGAATATCGACCCGGTGGACCTGAATAAACGGGCCGACAAGTTCCTTGAAATCTGCGCCAGTACGTTGGATTATGTACATTCGTGTAATGGCAAAAACTCCGATGAAGATTTAGCCGTCTTTGTCAGCAAAACTCAACCTACGTCTCTAAAGGATCTGAGCACTCTTGAAGTCGAACGAGAATTGAAAGCAAGGGAACAAGGAACTGACACGCGATATTCGGACTATATTTCATCACAAACAAAAGCTCTGAAACAGGAATATCTTGAGGGCCAAGAAGATATTAACAGCCGTATTAATAGCGACATTGACAGCGACAGCGACAGCGAAGATGACGGTAGTGACGATGAGAATGCCCAGGACGAGGGCGCCATCCCCAAATTCGACGGCAAAATACCAGAAGGAATGGATCCTAAAGAATGGAAAAAAATGGTCAAAATTGCAAATCGAGAGAAACGTCAACATAAAATGAAAAAGAAGGACAAGAAACAGAAAATTAAGAAAAGTAAGAAGCGATGAATTATTTTTAGTTGCAAACAAATAACACACGCGTGTGCTAAAATGAAATTGAGGATTTTTTGGGGGCTTGGTTTTGTTCACGGATTCTCCTCCGGAGATGACATCAAGAAATTTATGTCTGTAAGCCAGGATGGTGAGCTTGCTTTTGTGAATAAGACTTCCGAGCCGTTTTAGTTGAGCTTCTCACTGACAGCATCTTAAACAACATCAAGCACTTCCGGAATGTGGGTGTTTTGATTGTGGGGAACAAGTTAACTACTAAAGACAGGGTGGTTGATGCGGGACTCAGCGATATTTCGTCGGTGGAGAATCAGTTCTCGGATTCCGCAGAAGTTACCAGCGACGTGCAGAAAGGTCTTGATACTATTTTCGACATTGAGCCATACGCTGGTCTGATCGAAAAGCTGCCAGCGGAATTACAGCTAAGTTTTTATGACGAGTTGCTTGCCATATACAATACAGCATTAGAAGTGCTTGATTCAATGCAAGATCGCGCAGACAAATATGCTACAAATCAACTCACGATCGAGAAGCCTGAAGAAGTCCGGGAGACCACGTCCAATCAGCTTGACCAAGACACAGATGAGGATCAAGAGGAGAGTGGGGATCAAGACACTGACGAGGACCAAGACACAGACGATGATCAAGAGGATAGTGGGGATCGAGATTAGGCCACCAATATCAGACCATCACAAAGGGGAGTCGATGGCAAGTCCGTCAAATATTGAGGGATATATGATTCGGGTCTGCGAGGTTCTGGGGTGTGGGATCGAACTCGGTGCCCCGCGGTCCTTCGACTGTAAGATGCTTGTGTCCTTCAGGATCGTGCTGGAATTTGAAAGCGAGGTACTCTTGGAGGTCTTCGTCGCTCATGCCCAGCTTTTTGAAACGGTCGATGCGATCTGGACCAATGCGATCTGGACCAATGCGGTCTAGACCAATGCGGTCTTCGCCACCAAGTCCCAGCATGCCTGCGGGTCCGAGGCCTTGGGGCATGCTTACGGGTCCCACAGTTGTGGTTCCGATTCCTCCTGTAGGTCTTCCGATAGTAGGCGGGTTCCCTAGTCGTTTTCGGAAGATTTCTACGGCAGCGTTTTCCGTGGCTCGGTCCCGAGTGATTAGAACTTTGCCGCCGTCAGGCATGTCTCGGACTTGGCTTTCTAGCCCCCGTGTCTTAGCCTGCATTTCGCGCAGGACATTATTCCAGCCTTTGCAGTCGTGCTGTTGTTCGCCCTCGCACGTTGAACAAGACGAGCAGTACGAGGATGAAGACGAGCCGCTGTCAACCGCTGGGTCCAAGTGACCGACATGGCTGGACTGAGCTCCTCGACCGCCGGAGGGGTCTCGGCCTCCACGACCAAAGTCTCCTCCACGACCAAGGTCTCGACCAAAATCTCCTGCCCGTCCTCGGTCATCGGCGTTATCCTCCCAGTGTACTTTCAGGTCTCCGAGTCTCTTGGGTCCGGTGGAGAGACAGGGTCGTCTGTTCTGGGGTGCAACGTAGGCTTCGCCCTTGTTGAAGTTGACAAGGCGTGGCTTCATGAAGGCAGCGAATGGTGGCTTCCAGAGTGTGCCACCTTCCTTCTCACTACCTCCTCCAAGGCCGAGGCCGGACCAGGCTGTAGTGGCAGGGGTCCGTTTGAATAGACGTGACCAGAGTCTTGGGGTGGTGTTAGGTTTTTTGTTGGTTCCAAACCGGTGAATATAGACGCCGTTGGTGGCGCCACCGGGGTCTCGTCCTCGGAGGGCTGAGTCGGCATCGACGATGGGAATGACGTTGTTTAGACTGACTTGTTGGCCTTGTTCTTCTTCGCGTGCTGGTGCGGGACAAAGCGCCTTGATTGATCGAGGTACGTTATCGAAATTGTTGATTTCGAGTGGCAGTGTGCGTTCGAGTGTCCGAATACGCCGTCGTACCACCGGGTCGCTGACGGGCAGGAAGGCCTCAAGATGCTTACTTCGCGGGTGACGTTGCCAGAGGTTGTAGCGGTTCACATGGCCCCAGTTGCTGATGGTGCTCCATCGGAAGATGTCGATGCCCTGGAAGAGAGCCAGCGGTGTACGAAGTGGGCCATTAATCCGAATGTCCAGCTCCTCCATGTGCAGCGTCAGTTGGATCTGTCTTAGACGTTGGATCAATGCAGGTAGGTACTCCCGACTTTGACTCTCCCGCACGACTCCGTAGGTGGCTGCAAGCAGCTGGCAGAACAATCTGGCGTACTGCTCCAGTCCTGGACTGGCATCTGAAGTAAGCCCGAGACCCCCGGGACCCATGTGGTTGAGTATGGGTAGAAGGTTGAAGTGTGTGGCGGCGAAGATGCCGATTACTTGTGAGTTCATGAACGTCTTGAGTTCCAGTCGCAACCATCGGTCGATCAAGTGTGGGTCAGTTTGTGCGTTCTGTGCGAGGGACAAGAAATACTCAGTCGCCGCTAGCTGAACAATGTCACGACCTGACTGGGCCTGGGCCTCACAATCGCCTTCGGTCATGTAGCTCGTGTCGGCCCGGATCACGTTATAGACCCGTGGGATGAGAGTGTCATAGGGATAGCCGAAGAACTCTTGCAGATCTTGAACTAACTCGCACTCTACCGGATCGCTACAAGAACGGAGTTTCTGAACATCATAGATATGATCGATCAGCACGGTCGCCCAATCATAAATGAGACCGGAGCCTGCAGCCAAAGCGTCGGCATCCAGTGTGTCCTGATTCGCGGTCGACAGCATTTCGAGTTTGCGCGTGTTGGCAGTGGCCGTACGCATGAGACTGTGTGCCTGAATGCTGTATCCGATTACGGCCTTGACGTAACGGGCACAGGCAGTGGCTGTCTCCATTGATTGCGCAGTTGACAAATATGTTCGGGCAAATACACTAAGGGAGCGCAAACTGCAACAACGATCCGTTCGCTTCAGAGTCCAGATATAACGGATCATATCGGGGGGGTAGCCGCGTTGTAAGTCGAAAGGCATTTTGATCGGTGAGTACTTCTCACTAATGTAAATTTGGCACATCATTCCTAATGCTTTCTCACCCAATACTGCCAGCCGCTCGTAGATACCTCCCCCGCCGTGTGCAATGTCAGCGAAACACTTTTGGAAGTCTAGTGACGGTAAAGAACGCGGCACGTACCCAAACCATGTCTTCAAATCCAACCAAGTCGAACAACGACGGTCCGGACAAGGCAGGTCGTTCGACGAATCGTCGAACTCCGGCACGTAGTCAGCCAGACCTTGCAACGCAGCCGCCTTGTACGCCGCCACAGATGACAACGGACAACCCTCCTGATGCTGCATCCCCTCACACACTCTGCACCCTCAAATAAGGGTGCTCAACCCTCGGGTAGGGTGCTCATTCTATATGCACCCTTGGTCACCTTTTCTGGAGATAATTCTTCCCGACCCTTCTAAATGCTTCGATATCTAACACGGTAGTGCGATCAACCATTCCCACAGTGTATGTGTGCAGACCTGAGGACAAACGGGAATGGCTGAAGAACGATGACTCATGTGTGATAACCCTAGAACGAGGTCAACCGGATACCACCAGCACGCCGAAGCTGGCCGATTTGGAACATGTCGTTCAGCCGGTAAGCTGCTTGTCGTTGGTGACCGATATATTTGTAGCACCGCTTTGCAGGAACGCCGAGCATCCTGGGACGAGGAACCTACGGAGTAGTTACGTTGATGAAACATAAGCATACCGGAAAACTATATGCCGTTAAGACTGTAAGTACTGCCACTCATGTGTGGGAGCACTCATGTGTGGGAGCACTCATGTGTGGGAGCACTCATGTGTGGGAGCACTCATGTGTGGTAATTACTGATGTGTGGCGAGCACTGATGTTTGGCTAGCCGGGTTAGTGATGTATTTGATTTTTGTTTAGTTGGAGAAGTCTATGGTGAAGAGTACGAATATGACGTGCCAAGTGCAGCTGGAAATAGCTGCACAAATGGCCATGGACCATTGCAATGTGGTGAAGTGTTGGAATGTGGAGATTGAGGATGACCATATACATTTGATCTTGGAGTACTGTTGTAATGGAGATTTATTTAAACGTGTTCGAGGAGCATCTAATCGGCACTTGAATGAGCGCGAAGTATTTCGTTTGTTCCTGCAGATAGTGTCTGGTGTGCATCATATACATTCATTAGGATTCTGTCATCGAGATCTGAAGTTAGAAAACTTGCTACTGGATGAGCATCACAACTTGAAGATCGCTGATTTCGGATGGGTATCTAGAATTAATGGTTTCCGACGTAACTTTAATTTTTGTGGTACTCTTGATTATCTTGCACCCGAGATGATTACGGGTAGTGGACATGATTGGCGTGTGGATATATGGGCTATAGGTATTTTGTTGTACGAGTTGAGCTGTGGAAAACCACCATTTCTATCCACATCACATTACGAACTTCTAAACAGAATCCTCAATGTCAAGATTCATGATGATCACATAATCCCCGTTACATTACCCACTATCAAACCCGACTGCTTGGATGTTATCAAATACCTACTCAGAAGCGATCCTCGAACCAGAATAGATTTGCCCGACCTCTTACACTTGCCCTGGATACATCGAATGCTCAAACAAGAATATCGGGCTTTCCTCCAGACCTTGCCGCTAGAACCTGCTCCAAAATCTACCACCAAAGAAGCAATTCAAGCCTCCTTCTGCAAATGCAGAACCGATCACATCCGCTCAGATCACCACCCGTCACACCACCACCCGTCACACCACCACCCGTCACACCACCACCCGTCAGACCACCATCGTTTCGGAAACAACCTGCCGCCTGACCGACCCAGAAAGTCTGAACCACCAACCAAGTCAGAACCACCAGCCAAGTCGGAACCACCAGTTAACTCAGAACAACCGGCAGAAACCACGACGCCGAGTCGGCCACGTAAGTCCGTGTGCATTCCTGACGCCAGCCGACCAGGAACTCTTTCAAAGACGGAACGATCTCAGCAAGAACGATCTCAGGTCGAACGATCTCAGCAAGAACGATCTCAGCAAGAACGATGTCAGCAAGAACGATGTCAGCAAGAACGGTCTCAGCAAGAACGGTCTCAGCAAGAACGGTGTCAGCAAGAAAGATGTCAGCAGCATCGGTCCCACCAAGACCACATGGTCCCCCACCCGGTGCAGCCGAGGAATCGGGCCGCGGATGCCTCGCAACCGAGTAACCCCATACCGGGGGCCCGCGGCCGCCGTGAACAGCGTCTCCATGATTTGGAACCCGATAACCAGTGGCTCGAGTCGAGCCACCAGCAAGATCGTCAGGAAGACCGTCAGGAAGACTGTCAGGAGGACCGTCAACAGGAACATCCAGAGGATCGTCAAGGAGACCGTCAGGAGGACTACCTTGGTAACGATGCCAAGCTGGCTCACAGTATACGGTCGCAGTACCCGGACGACACAACCGACGATGATCAGGGCTCGGACGGCCACCAGGGCACATGCGAAAATCGATCAGAGGATCCCTCACCGGATGCACCTCACCACCCTAATGGGAACAATCCTAATGGGAACAATCCTAATGGGAACAACCCACAGAGGAACAACCGTGGTGGAAACAACCCTTCGCAGGCTGCGAGGTACGAGCCTGCACGACGCCCATCTGGTTTTGATGGACTGTTCTACGGTGGTGAAAACGGGGGGGGTGGTGAAGACCGAGGGGCTGCCCGAAATAGCACAGTCCACAGAGGTCGACGTGAAGAAGGCCAGCCGACGCAGCCTGCAGTAGACTACCATATTTCGACTGAGTATAACGTCACAGGAGACTGCCGGGCTTGCGGACAGGCAGGCACGCAGCTTCCAGAAAAGTCGCTAGTGCTGCAGTCGACGGCACGCGAAGAATCGCAACAAGGCTCGTTTCAGGAGGTTTTGCAAGGCCGCTCTTTCAATGAAGTCGGTAGTAAGATGGACCTCACAAGCCCTACTCCTGGAGGCGGTGTGAGCTCAAGAGGAGGACTTAGTTCCAGGGGTGAGTTAAGCAGTTTCAGAGAAGAAGCTTTAAACTCTTCGAGGAACAGCTCCTCGAGAAACGGCTCCTCGAGAAACGGCTCCTCGAGAAACAGCTCCTCGAGGAACAGCTCCTCGAGAAACGGCTCCTCGAGGATCGGTTCACCGAGTGCCAGCTTTCAACGGGGGTCCAGGCAGGAAGAAAAGAATATGAAGGAAGCAAAGGGTCTGAAGGAAGCAAAGGGCCTGAAAGAAGCAAAGGGTCTGAAGGAAGAAAGGAGTCTAAAGGAAGAGAGAGGCATAAAGAGGCGAGGGAACCGCCTGGACGATGCCCATGTCCCGAATTCTAGCCGCGTCGTGGAAGGAACCCGACCGGTGGAGGGAACTCGACCGATGGACGGAGCCCGGCATGAATGTTTGGTTGACGATACCCGAATTTTGGAAGACACTAGGTTCCTTGAGGACTCTCGAGGAAGAGAAGACGGCCGAAGACGAGAAGATGGTCGGGGACTGGTAGCTGGAAGCTTAGTCAGTGTTGAGCCACTAAGGGTTGGTGGTCGTGATCGAAGAGGTTGGGGCACGAGTGGTGAGGACTCTAGTCATCGGGAGGAGTCGAGTAACCGCGGATCCGTGGACAAGATAGTTAGCAAGAAAACGGACTTTTCTGAGAGAGACCTGCCTTTTGGGGAAGCTGTAGGCCTCACCGCTGCGGACCTTGCCATGCCCCCTATGCCCCGGAATATGTTACCTAACGTGTTACCAAATGTGTTACCGAACGCCTCACCGAACGTGTTACCGAGCGTGTTGCCAAAAATGCTACCGATACAGATGTTGCCGAACATGTTGCCGAACATGTTGCCGGTGCAACCGAGTGCAAGAAGTGTGCGCCCTAGCACACTTGGAGACGCGAGTCTACTCGCCACTGAGCTGAAGGCGGCAGCCCGAGGGAAAATGACGAGTCAGCTCAAGACAGCGAGTCAGCTTAAGGCGGGCAATCCGGTGAGCAATGCGGCCGCTGCGGTTTACCTCGGCGTCCCGGCAGGACCTGCAGCTGCGGCCAGCGCCGCGGGTCTGATCGGGGGCGGCGCTCAAGAGTGTGCTCTTCCTTCCGGCGCTTTTGCAACAGCAAATACCTCCGTTGGAGCAAATACTTCCGTCGGAGCGGCGAATGCGTCTGGCGGAGGAAGTGGTCCATACTCAGGTTCTTCGGAAGCGTTGGATTTGGGAGGTTGGAAGTCAGTGCAGCGGGGGTCGGTGCAGGCTGAAGTGCCGCCAGTTGTGCGGTCTTTGTCGAAGCACACTTCGTCTCCGTTCATTGCGTCCTTTGCGGGTGGTTGGCCGGAGGGTTTCAGTGGTGGTTTGACGAAGCTTTCACCTTCGCAACGAACGGAGAGGCTGCAGCCGGGCCGGATGAAGAGTCTTGTGGGTAAGAGCTTGGTCGGCAAGAATCTGGCGACTACCGCGGAAGATGATGACGACGATGATGATGAGAGCTCTCGGTTCGCTGTCGCTTCCGTTATCCATCGCCAACTCCCTGGCCGCTCACCCAGCAACAGCGCTGTCCGCTCGCCTGTCTGCCAACCTCAGTTCCGGCTCAAACAGGCCAGCGGCGTACGAGACGCCGGCTTTCGGGACACAAACCCTGTAACCAACGCGCCCTCCTCCTCTGGGGAAGAATCGATGACCTTGCGACCAAGAGTTCTCTCTGGCGAAGCCGCGTATGAGAACAGCATATGGGCACCGCTAGATGCGAAGCATATAACCAATAATGTAACCACACACCAAACTTAAGGAAGCCCATACGACGACCCCACACTGTGAACCAACACAACACAACCAACCCCGTTTAATATGGCACCGCGGAAGACAGCACCGCGAAACATAGACCAATTCAGAATTCATTCATCAAACCATTATTCAATTAATTTTTGAGACGCTTGATGTTCTTATAAATGCGCTCAGGAGGAGGAGCCTGCCGCTTTTCCGGGGAGGCAGTGCACTCTGGTCGGGTGGCGCTACTTTTCTGTTCTATTTGCATAGCTTTCAATACTTTAGGCATAATCGCCGTTAGCTGGCTGAGAATCTTCTCCCCCGTCAGGCCGATCTCCTTCCCTACAGCATCGGCCCCTTTGCATTGCAGATACATGCCTACGAGCACCGTCCACTGCAAGGCGCTCAGGTTAAACCGGTGCGTTAAAGTGTGTGCACACACTTTTGGCAAAATACTTCTGCAAAGCGCGCGGTCGCATTTCTGTTTCGCATAGTTGTTGAGACGGGTCTTCTCGACTTCCGACAAGTTCGCGATAATCTTTACGCACGAGGGGTTCGCCAACAGGATTTCGGTGAGCAGTGCTGATGGCAGATCCTTTTCCGGGCTCATATGCGCGGTCTGCACTGTTCGGTGGACGAATTCATTGATGAACGGCTGGCTCGCATCGTTTTTCTGAAGCAAAATACAAGATACCTCTCCTGTCGCATCATTTTTGGACGTGCTCAAATGCACGATGTCGAAGCCGCAGGCCCTCCAAAACGCATAGAGCTGCGGCGTGAGGCCAAACGCAGTGCCAATCCAGCTCACCCTCTTGCTATAAGGAGAATCAATCACAAGCTTGCTGGCAGCTGCCCCGTCAGTTGCCTCTTTTACAACCCCATTGCCGCCAATCAGCGCCTGTGTGATGGCTTGAATGAGCTTCTTGCCTATGCCCCTCTTCCTCCATTCCTCAAGTACGCATACCCGGACAATTCGGATGCCGACAGCTTCCAGCTTCCAGACAGACCCGTACCACTCGGCCATTTTCCATGCGATTATGTCACCGTGAGCTGCATCTCCCTGCGCCGCTTCCTGACTTGGAATGCCCCCTTCGAAAGCCAGTTGGACAGCACCCACGACATGGCCGGCAACGGTGGCAGTAACCACCTCATGTGTTGGATTGTCAGCCAAGAGCAAGATGTCATCCGGTGAGTTCTTGTAGTGGCCCAGAACAAAGAGAGAAATTAGCTCTCGAAGTAGAGGTTCTTCTCTCCCTGAAAACAGCGCCTTCTTGTCCTGATGAGCGATCACAATTTCGTCACTATTCCCGCCTTGCTCTTTGGCAGGTGTCCCAGTTTTGACTTTTGGTTTGGCCGGCAGTATGGGAGACTCGCTGAGCATTTCCAGGTGAAAGAGGTCGTAAGTTAGTCGTTCTAGAGGGTCGTTATCGCGGTATCTGATAGGCGCAGTCAGTTGGAGATGATTGATGTTTCCTTGCAGGTTGTCGAGCAACTTGACGCTGAAGCTGCGCCCCGTGCCTTCGTAGCCACTAACTGTTGAGGCCAGCACGATCATTGCCTGTCTGTTTACCTGAAAGATCTGCTTCAGGGTCGCCACGGGTATGCCAGCAGCCTCATCGATCACTATGACATCCGCACCAAGGTCATCATCAGCCAGCCGTCTGGGCGGCACAAACAGCTTCGTCGCTGCGCCCGCCCGTCCAACTCCGACGCCCAAAGCGAAGAAGGAAACGACCGTCTCCAAAGCCTGCTTATTCGGGGCACTCATAAGCACCTTCTTGTTCTTTGCCACCATCACGGACGCAAACAGACCCAACGTAGCCGACTTACCTCGTCCTCTCGCAGCCGTAACCACTACACGAGAACGGTCCTTTTCGGATAGCCTCAGGAGTTCCTGCAAGCAACGTTCTTGATCCGGAGTAGCACAAAGGGCTTTGAGCTCTACAGCTCTATCGCTCCCCTGCCCTTTACCGCTTTCTGCCCTGTCCCCGGCATTATCCCGCAGCTCGGCATTATCCCGCAGCTCGGCATTATCCCGCAGCTCGGCATTATCCCGCAGCTCGGCATTATCCCGCAGCTCGGGTGCATGGGCTAACATCTCAGCGGCAAGTATGGAGGTGTCTCCAGACGGGTGTTGCAGCTGAAGTCTGGAGTCCGTAACAATAACGCAGGAAGAACGTTTTATCAATTTGCAACAGCGTCTGGCCATGAGAGAGTCCCACTGAGTTTGCCCAACCAAAGGAGTCTTAAACTTGTTATGCGCCCGAGGCTGTCCACCACCGGGGACTAAAATACAGAGCACACCACCAGTTCTCAATGTCTCTGATATTTGACAGAATGCGTTGGGCGTGAGAGAGTAGGCGTCATTCATAATGATGGCGTCGTAAGTCTTACCCAAACATTTCGACGCCTCGACATACATCACCGTGTCCCCTGGAAACTTCGGCCCCTTCTTTCCCTTCCACACACAGTGCAACAAACGACCACCGTCTCTCACGGTCTCCCTACCACCTCCAATAAGGACCTCGACATGTGGTTTTAGAACTGTCAGGGCACATTCTAGCGTCCCGTCATTGAACAGCCAAAGACATCGACACCCATGACCAGTTATCCGGCGTATTTCATTTTGGATTGAGAGCTTCTGCGCCCTTACGTCTGGCGCGGTCATGGTATAAAAATAATCTAACCTTTTCATACGGCCAACTAGCCATTCACATGGTTGTTCGGCCAGTTCTAACTAACTAACTTAAGGGTTCTCCCAAAGACCGCCAGGTTCTCCCAAGCACCGCCAGGTTCTCCAAACACCACCTTACCAGAACATCCTGCTCCCGGACGCGTGACCGAATACTCGGCGTCCAATGTGGCGTTTGCACACGTATTCGTGGTTGCGTTTAATACCGCGAGCCAACTGTCGTATATCGAGACCTAGCGTACTAATGTAGGCGAGCAAACATGTAACGCTCATACGCTGCACTATACCTGCCTTGTCTATCGGGTTTCTACAAGCAGGCATATTCACCGCCCAGTCGAGCACCCGCCCAGTGGAGATTAGCTTGGTGATACTTACAGGGATTTAGTGATAGGATGAACCCACCAGAATACAAGAGGTATCGTGCCGAAGAGTATCTTGAGGAAGATACTCATAAATGTGGGTTCGAAAGTCCTGGGTGCACTGCCGCATCCGTTCACCAGGAGCGACCGGGTAAGGAGCCAGATAGTGAACACCCAGGCCGCTAGGAGGCCGACGACAATAAAGACAATTATTCCGAGCGAGTGGAAAGTAGCTTGCGCGCTGGCTGAGATTTTGCCCGCAGTGTGACACTCGGAGTAGCTCGGGTCAAAGCTGTCTGCCAGCGACACGGTAAAGTCTCTGGTCTCAACGGGAGGCGGAAGTAGCCCCAAATAGGACATAAAGTCGTGCCGCTCCACCATTCGCCACAACCGATTTTTGGACGACGTCGGACGCTCCTGTTTCGGATCCGAGTCCCGGGCTGGCTCTCGTGACGAGGAAGAGCGATCCTGCAAGATACGCCTTGTGGGCGGAAGCGAGGGAGTTGGGTCCTGCAGTAGCCCAACCATGTCCGTCGCCGCCGGGCTGTGCCCTGTTACGTCCACCCAGATCAGCGCCTGGTCGAAAGCCAAGGGCGAGTACTCTTCCTCTTCATCCTCGCGAAATGGCGCTCCCGAATTCGACCGAACAGTCGGACCGCCATCCCAGTCGTCGGCACTGTTCAGCACTACTCCAGACGCCTCCTCCTGTACTTCCATGTCGCCGTCGTCGTCGTCGTCAGTGCCGACATGGGCCGTATTCGTGTCGTCTTCCGTCTCATCTTCGGCGTCATCTTCGGCGAAATTTACCGCGTCATCTTGCACCTCGATTCCGGGAGCGTCGGGGGCGGTGGTAGTCACGAGAATGCTGGAGTCGAGGGAGGGAAGGTGCACTCCTTCTCGAGCCAAGTCGTTTGCGGTGGGAATTTCGACCTTGTAGGGCTCCAGGGTGCCCCCGTGTGACCGGTTGTGTCCGTCGAGCGCGAAGACGCGGTCGACCTCGCTTCCCACGAACTGGTCGTCCACCTCGCTTCCGGCGTTTTGTTCCCTGCTTTGTCTAGAGGCGCTGGAGAGGTTGACGACGGCATGCAGGTCGGCGCCGAAGGGGCTCGCGACGATGCCGGTGGGCGCAACAGGTGCGTCGAATTTGAGTCGTTGTGCGTTGAGACAGGGTGCAGCCAGTTCGCGAAGAGCGGTGCTGGGGATCGGCACGAGCGCCTGTGTGAGGAAGCCGAGCAGTGCCACGAGTGCGAGGCCGGTGGTGAAGGTGAGCATGGGACGCCGCCGCAGACCACCGCGCGTGATGCGGCGACTGCCTCTGGACAACGGCGACCCGACCCGCCGATTCCATGTCTGTGGCGATATCTCCCCCGATATATCCCCCGATATCTCCGCCACCGAACTCTCCGCCGAAGTGTGTGGTGAAGAAGTGCGGGGGGAGCTGCCACCGGAATTGCTCGAGCTGGATGCGCTGCTGCTGCGCATGAACGATTCCAGTTGCACTGGCGCGCCATGCGGGATATCGCGGAAGACACTTGCCGGCAGCCCGCAGTAAAAGTCGCGGCTCCGGATCTGGAAGTCTTTCACCGCACGCCGCATCGCATTCGCACGTCGACAACCCGCGTAGGTCAGAGCCAGCGCCGCGATACAGTGCAGCCAGTACTCCGGAGAGTTTGTGTAGGTAAACGACAAAGGCGCCCCGCGAAACTCGAGCCTGAAAGACAAACCAGTCATGGCTAAACCCTCTGTTCAACCCTATGCTGTCTGACCCCCTGCACTTGGACTGGCACTCCCACCCCAGGGATGCACACCCGATTGTGTTGTTCCTGCTTGTGTTCCCTGCACACGTGTGTCTTTGCACACGTGTGTCTTTGCACACGTGTGTTCCCCGCACACGTGGGCGTGGTGTAAGCGGTACCGGTCATCCACTCTGAGGTGGTGGTTGGAGATGGCCAGTGCGTGGCAGAGAACCAAAACTGCGGCGTAGAGTGCTGCCAGAAAGAAGGGGTACCAAGATGCTGTAGCATCAAACAAGGTCTTTTGGAGTGTAATCCGAGTTGCCCAAGGCAGTTGCAGCCTGGTGGTCATTTACGTGACAATTTTTAATCTGCGAAGACGAATAGTAACTACTCACTATCCCAACCCCGCTACACTGGTTTCTATCAATCGTTCTTCAGTGTCCTCTACTCTCCCTGTACAAGAAGATAAGGATAGACCAACGGAGGGGCCTTTGGCGCTGTTGCAGAGTTGTGTGAGAGATAATTGCCAAGTCCTCGTACTATGCCGGAATAATAGGAAAATTCTCGGACGCGTGAGACCTCTACCACATCACGCTGAACCCCCC
>NW_011645792.1:57958-96373 GCF_000223845.1 Gregarina niphandrodes | reverse complement strand
GGTTCCCCCCTCCAGACCGCCGCCAATAACGTCTTTGTTGTTAGATAAAAGCATTCGATAGACACACTAACCTTTTATTAACGGATGCTAGAGAAATGTGGCCAGAGCAAGTTCGAGTGAGTAACGAAGAAGGAACCAAAAAGATTAAGAAGACGGTCAACAAAGATCGATATATATCCAGGATGTTTTTAAGAGGTGATAATGTCATTGTTATACTGAGGAATCCGCAGTAATCATCTGAGCCGCAGTAATCTGCCGGCAGGATCCTCCGCCGAATTCTCCAAAAAATATTCCTGGTATGTCACGTTCCTGGTATGTCACGTTCCTGGTATGTCACGTTCCTGGTATGTCACGTTCCTGGTATGTCACGTTCCTGGTATGTCACGTTCCTGGTAGGTCACGTTCCTGGTATGTCACGTTCTTCTAGTAGATAGCCCCATTGGGCTGGTCAGCAACGTGATTTTTTTGGGCATCATTCGCCTACCAGACGTCGCTAGTACTGGGATTGCCAGCCCTTCAGCACACCCAGTACTGGGATTCCCGAAAGGGACGCGTGTTTCTTCCGCACACGCATTTGTTTCGTAGCACGCGCGGGACGGAGCCACCCACACCTATACACTACCCGCGGGCTCTCGCTTTTGTATAGTACTTTCCTGCCCCCCCTTTTCAGCGAATCCCCCCCCCCCAAGAAAAATTAATCTCCGTCGGTCTGGAGCGGTCAAACCCTTAAATTCGGTTAGCGGGTTTCGACGGCACGTTTGTCCGCAGGGATCTCGTCAACGGTTACGACTTCAAGCTCGTTCGAGTCGTAGACCGTGTCGAATTGCTCTTGCCAGGGTCCAGGGCTCCAGTCGATGGAGCCTACATCGTCGTTCATGGCAAGCAGATCGTCAACCGAGTTATACTGCTTGACGGCCGAAGCGTGCCCCAAGCCGACGTCGTCATTCAAGCTTAGTAGGTTGTCAACCGAGCCATACCCTCTTTCTATAGAGGGGCGGCCCACGCGGTCATTGAAGCCCAGCAAGTCGTCGACTAAGCCTCTCTCAATATTGGACCTGTCCTCGTTCAAACCAAGGAGGTCGTCAACGGAACCATACCGTACGTCAATGGAGCCAACCGTGTCCGCTGATGCGTAGAACTCGTTCCCTGAATTAAGGAGATCCCCAACCTCGGCCGTTCTTGCTTTTCTCGGTGGCGGTTGCAAGGTTGGCACTTCGGCCGGCGGCGTCTCGGCCAACAACGCCTCGGTCGCTGCCACGTTGGCCGTTGCCTCCGCTGCTGCCTTTTCGCGGGCTTCTTTCTCACGTTGTGCACGTTCCAGTTCGATGTTTGACTCTTGTTCGTAGAGGAGGAAGTGCGGCGTTTCCTGGTTCATGAGAATGAACCCATCCACGGCCCGAGCTCTGGTGTCCACCTGTGCATCATTAAGACTTATTATGTAGTCGCCGTAGCGCCTCAGCGTGTAGTAGTGGCCGCGACCATCCACACCAACATGCACCATAACGGCGCGCAGTCTCATGGGCGTATCGCCGATGACAATGCGTTCTTTCAGACGCAGTTTCACAGGCTGACGACGATCCTTAGTTCGGATGTACTCGTAGACCTCGTCTGCGAGCAACATCTGTCGTACGTCGGACGGAAGGTTACGGATGGCGACGAGGACCCTGTCCGCACGGTCCAGCCACTCTGCTTCCTGGCTGCGTGCGTGCGGCCACTCATCGGGCCAAAAGAAGTTGCTGAGGTTGATCCGAATTTTTTGTTCGCGGTAATGAGTCATACGTTGGTTGTAAAGCTTCCTCACGAGGGCCATGGTGTTCTTGTAACCGGCTTCGGTCAGACCTTTACGTATTTTGCCTAGAGGGATGGTGCGCATCTGGAAGTGGTCGAATTGCTGGAGGACGAACTTGGGCACCGTCCACGTGACTATTTCGTTGTGAGATTTCTCCTTGTCAAGAGGGCAGGGTGTTTGCATGACCTCTTTCAGATCGCTTTTGGTCAGCGAGTCCAGGCGGAAGGGTATCCAGGTTGTCTTATCAGGCACGTCGCAATCGTTGCACTCAGTGTGCACAGTTCTCTCCCAGAGCATTTCGTCGAGCAGAGGGACATTTGCCTCATGCATTTCGTAGATGGCGTCGGCGATGTCATGCTGCTGGTCAGTGGGGTACTTGAGTGCCTCGCAGAATGTTTCCACCTCTGTGAGACCGAGGATTGTGGCGAGAAGCGCTCGATTGATATTCAATCCTCGTTCGGGCACCTGCGTCCCATCCCTAGCCGAGGCCTTTCGCGTCACGGGCTGTTTGGTGCACAACAAACGGCCAGTTGTGGGCAAGATGATGGTCCTGAGCGCTTGCACAAGTGTGTTGGCATAGCACAGATTACTTTTGTTTGGCAACGTCATAAGCGGAAGCACATCCCTAGGATCGAATCCGGCTGCCAGCGCCCGTTGTTGCGCGTGTTCGAAGGTCGTCTTCTGCTTCAAGTAGTCCCGCTGGATCAACGCCAGGGTTTTAGGCGTTAAATAAAACTCTTCCTTCAGCCGTCGCTGGCCGTCTGCACCCAACGTGGTATATACAGACTTTTGCTGCTTACCGACCATGTCCACACACACATCTCGGAACTTCTTGGCCTTGCCCTTATTCAGTCTTTTTTTTAACAACTTCAGCGCACTCACCCAATTGGCACCAACATGTTCTACACTCCTCCGGTTCGCGTCCAACACACCCACTAGCACACCCTTCAAACGATCCACCGCCTCGCCCGTAGCTGCCGCCAACGAGTTCGCTGCACGCTTTGCGCTACGCGTCACATTTCCCACATTCACGTTCCCTACTGTCACATTCGCCACTGATCCACCGAACCGCGCCGCTGACTCACCCAAACTGTTCCCCAAATCCGTCATAGAACCTTTAATATTAGAACGCTTCAATTTCCGCCATGACTCCCTCAACCTACCACGTCCAAACGTATTCTTCTCATAACGCCCCGCCCCCCCTTCATCTCCACCACCCGACATCATAGCCAAACCGGCCCAACATAAACCGTAACCTCGCCGTCCTCTTCGCGGAGCCAACATCCTCATGAAACCAGAACAATAAATATTAACTCTCGGCTGCCGGTCCATATCTGGCCGCAACATTTTTCCCTGCCAATCATGGCACTGAATCTCCTTTCGCGCTTTTCTTATCTTGGCCACCCTCTCCTGGTACCGCACACACGAGAACTCACCGCTGCACACGAGAACCCACCGCTGCACACGAGAGCCCACCGCTGCACACGAGAGCCCACCGCTGCACACGAGAGCCCACCGCTGGATCGCATTTGGAAACGATTTCGTAGAAACGGTAATAACAAATAGTGCCGGGATGCTGAGTTGCCGCCGACAATACTGAACAACTCGCTATTGACGCCTCAACCACCGCGCTGCGTTGTTAGTAGCGTTATGGAGTAGCGTTATGGAGTAGCGTCATGTAGTAGCGTCGTGGAGAAGCGTCGTCGAGTAGGCTTGTGGAATGGTGTGGGAGTTTTGCTGAGAAATTTGGTGCTTTACACACACGTGTGTGTCCATAAATGTGTTCGTTTATGCTGTTGCGGGTGCTGTTGCGGATGGGTGTGGTGTCGTACACTAGCACGAATGGGTGTCACAGTGGACTGCTGGACGTGGGAATTTAATGGGAACGTGGGAATTTAATGGAAGAAATCCTATGCTTGAAAAGGATTTCTCCGGGCGCACTGTCCCGAGAACTGGCATTTGTGTCGCAGCTGCGGCTGGAGGAAGAGCGACTAGAGCGTGAGTGTGCTGCGAAGAAGTTGGCGATTCTCCGGAATTCGTCCGCGAGATTCGGAAACGCAGGCGTCGTGATGGAGCTCTACCAGAGCGTGATGGATTTGTGTCAGAGGCTGCGCACGAACCGCGTGGCGCAGATGGAAGCCTGGAAGCAGTTGCGGGTCATGGTACACCGAGAAGCGGAAGACACCACGCGACACGAAGAAGGAGCGCCAGTGCAGCGCGACGACGAGAGCGGTACTAGTAGACGCAGTCGGAGACCGAAGCGCCCGTCCGTGAGGTAAGTTTAGCTCATTCAAAAAGTTTGTGGGGCATCTTTGTTGCGTCTTATTTAGACAAACCGCTAACAGCGTTGGTAGACGAGAATGCGGGGGGTTTCGTCGGGTAGAAGGATGAAGGGGTCGCGGGAAGTAACGGCGTGGCTGTCATTGAGAACGACTGTTTGCCCGGCGTATTTTCTGAGCGTGTAGTAGTGCCCGGCATTGTCGGCGCCTTTGTGGATGACGGCTGCACGAAGTCTGAATTGCGTGCCTTGTACGTGTACCTTCTCCCTCAATATAATGGAACCACCGCTGGCGTACTGATACTCTTCCCTGACGCGGTTGAGTTGGTTGACCACCCGTTGTGTCAGTTGCGGATCGAATCGTTTCTTGTCTTCGGCGAAGATGTCGATTGCAAACGTGTCCTTGGCTCCCTCCTCGTGAATTTCACGACCTTGCCAGACGAATGTACCGTTTTGTCTTACTTGTATGCCGGTCCTCACGTTCAACAGAAAATCTGGCGTGTAGCAAAAGGGCGTGTCCTCCAAGAAGTGGTTGACCGTCGCCCTGTCTAGCCCGAGAGACGCCAGAGTACGCGGCGTGACCCTTGTCTCGCTCTGTTCGAAACATTGAAACACCACCTCCGGCACCTCCCACTTAGCCACAGAGTGTGCTGCGTTATTCGGACACACTGCTCGACTGAACGGCAAAGCCGTCGTCTCAGGAAAGACCGTAATCGGTTTTCTCTCCTCCAACTTCAATTGCTCCAAGCACGGCGAATTTGGCGGGCAGGATTCGCACACCCCTCTCCACATCATGCGCCGCATGACCGGCAAACCCTCAATGGCTCGCAACAGATCCACTGGGTCGCGTTGTCTGTCCAATGGGAATCCAACGGTCTGTACAAAATCCGAGACTGAGCCCGAACCCACAAGCGTGTTCCACAGTCGGCTATCAAGCCCCGATGCGTCCGCGTTCGTCGGCATCAACCCGGAAGTCAAAATGACTGACCGGAGCGCCTGCACCAACGCGTTCGCGTAACACAAAGACCCGCTGTTCCTCAACTGCTTTAACTCCAGTAAATCTTCCGTGTCCTGTCCGGACTTGCGGACTCTGTCTATCAAGTCCCCCAGCCCCACATTGTTGCTCTTAAACAGATCTTGCAACGCCTTCAGAGCTACAGGTGTCGGTCGCTCCCACGTCTCGACCACGGCTACCGCGTCAGCCACGTCTTGCGGATCGCTCGCGATCTGCGAGCTTGAGGTTTGTACTCGGGGCCTGGCGTCTACCTGAATGGCTCTTTCCGGCGCCCAGAAGTTCCTTGAGCTGCCCCCTGCAGAAGCAAAACCGCCCCCTGCAGAAGCAAAGCTGCTTCCTGCAGAAGCAAAGCTGCTTCCTGCAGAACCGAAGCTGCATCCTGGGACGGACCAGAGAGGTGACCGAGTCCAAGCGGTCACTGGGGGAACGCTCTGAGCCGACCTGGAGGCGACGACGGGGGGGATGGCGGAAGACCGATGGAAATGCGTCTGGATGGGTGTGCCTTTCCGTTTTTGCTCGCGTCGTTGATGTGCCCGTAGGATGTGCTGTGCACCTTCCTTGGCCCCATGTGCTTGGACATATTTTATGACTCGTATTCTCAACTCAGAGCTCATATTCTGCAGCAAGGTTTGCATAAGGTCTTTCTCTCCGTCAGGCGTATGACTTAACAGAGCTGAAACCATCTTCTGCGGTATAGCCAGCAGCGCGGCCAGCCCAACGGTCAGTGCTCCGTGACCTACCGCTTCGATGCACGTCACAGATTTCATAATAAAAAATTCCCTCCAGAAACAATTGTCAGAAACAAATATAGGTGTTTGTAATTCCCCCGGTCGCTGCAATAAATCCGCTCAACCTTTCTCGATGCTACAACCAACTGAACCTTCGATTGTGAATGCACCGACGTCTATGGTATCCGTTACGTACCGTATACGTACCGTAATTACATAGTATGCGTTACGTACCGCAGAATCATCAAATCCTCAAAGTCGCAGGGAACTGATGCCACTACACGTTGAAATAATCCGGACTCCAACAGCCCCAGAAACACGTTCCTCCCGTGGGCCAAGTACTTATGCTGCGTGTGTTCAGGGAAGAACAGGTGAAGATCTTGAATGAATACGACCACTGGCTTTTTCTCGGCTGCTTGAGTCTCGCGATTATTTGTCCCATCAGCTTGATACTGAGCGGCGCGGTAGAGGTACTGTTGCATGCCATCATGATACTTGTTAACGTAGTGATGATAGTTTAACCATTTTTTGTCCCAGAAGTCATGGTATGCCCACGTTGCCTTCATGAAGGCAGGAGCTGAAGTTCCTCGGTACAGCAAAAAGAAGGTGTTCCTTCCACGCAATTGGATAGGGAAACATTTCTCAGGAACTCCTTGATCCAGACTTTTGAATGGTGAATCATATATTGCCTCTGTCGACGAGTAACTCGTGCTTGATGGCACTGGTGTGATTGGGTGCGTCAGGATTACGATTTTTTTACAATACTGGGTGCCCTGATGATCCCCACGCTTGTAATCACATTCCCGCTCGTCGTATTGTTTGGCCGCGTTAGCCAGATCTTGTTTGGGTGCATTAGCCAGCTTAGAGGAGGAAAGGAGGCGCAGTAACGACTTGGCCTCAGACGGCCGAACGACTACGGGCCCACTGGCAAGACCCGAAAGAAGCGGGGTCGACAGGTTTCTGCCTTCTGGAATTGGCTGTTGTTCCGCCTTGTCGAAGAGCAAGTATATATCACCGTAACCTTTGAGAGTGCTTAGAGTCTGTCCTGGTTGCATAGCACGAATGACATCTGAATATTGAAGCGCTCTAACAATCTCGCATTCCCCCCTCTGTCCCGCCGCCGTATGTTCCGCCGCCGTATGTTCCGCCGCCGTATATTCCGCCGCCGTATATTCCGCCGCCGTCTGTCCCGCCGCCGTCTGTCCCGCCGCCTGCCTACTTCCATGCAAGAATTCAGTCAAGTAAGACTGTTCCAGGGCTCTCGTAGTTTTGATTACACACAAACTGACTAACGGTATTATTCTAGAAGGACACATGTTTACCTCAAGATCAGTCATTGCAGCAATTTTTGTGGTTCGATTGAGGTGGTCTACATCCGATGTGAACAATATCCATTCCGCCAAGTTCTGCGACTGTCGCAAAGCGATATGAGGCGCATTAAAGATAAGAACCCGAATATTACGGAATATTTTATCTTCCTCCTCATTTCCAGTCACACTTGTGTTCTTAACCAAGTCAATCAGACTCGATACCTCACGTAACACGAACCATTTTCGTTCCCGGTCTAGTGGTGGTGGTTCACGGTCTAGTTGTGGTTCCCGGTCTAGTGGTGGTGGTTCACGATCTAGTGCCTGGTCCGAATGCAGTTTCAGCCGCTCATCGGCCCAGCATAATACCACTGGCTCCATACCTTCGACATTACCTTCATCTTTACTTTCAAATTCCAACCGCTTCCACTGAAGGCCAGCACTCAGCATGGCATGGAAAACAGTAAAAGAGCGCGTCTGGCCCGCTCCTTTGGGGGGGAGTATGGCGACCGAGCCGACGTCTGAAGGCTGTGCCGACATCATGTTTAAAAAAATCCATCACACAATTTCCCCCACCTCTGGGTAAAAAAACAGTCGAAAATTGGTTAATGAAGGATTGGTAAAAACTACAGCTCGTCAGGCTGCTTCTGTTTGCCCACAAACGTAGGCACCTGTTTTAAGGGAACAAATTTCCCGTCGCCTGACTTGATTTTGTCAATGAACGCAAACAGGTGCTGGACAGTACTAGCGTCTTCCAATGTAGAGTAACGGAGTCTTTTGTGGGGGTTGATTATTACGAAGCTACCGTTGGCCAGTTTCATTGACCCTGCTACCTCTTTCTCTTTCTCGGCATTGACCCAACTAAATTTTAGTACAGGTCGCTTCACTTCAGCCTTAATAACCGTAAGTCGGTCCTTAACCGAGTCCCGTAGATCCTCTCCCGTCTCGTTCAAGTCATCCGGTCCTGCTGAGTAGACCGCACAAAAACCTTCTCGCAGACCAAAACACAAGTCCTTATGGGAGGCCTTCGTCAACTGCGGAAGTTCCTCTCGGAGCCAGGGTCGATCCGGGCTCGAAGCACCCACTTTGAGGTCAACACCGCCCCCTCGAGCGAACGTCTCACTATGGACATTCAGCCAGTCCTGAATTTCTTGGAAATTGATCGGCCTTTTCTTCAAAATCTTTTGTTCCACTGACCTACTGCTCAATCGAGTGTCCTTAGTTTTAACAGCGACTGTAGGCGTTCCGAGAGAAAGCCCCAACTTCTGGGCGATAGTCTTGTCGCCATTTTTGCCAATAAAACTAAAAGCCATCCGATCACCAAACGTGTGTGCGAGAGCGTGCCAGAATGTCGGCGGCTCCTCCTTATCGCTCAAATAGAGTACGGCCTTGGGGATATTCGCATCTACCTTGAAATAATTCGAAGCGTCATCTAGAGTGACAAGATTCGTGTATTTAGCTTGAGGAACCAATTTCAAAATCCGGCTTTTCAACTTCTCCTTTGTAGGCAATTTATCTAAAGCACGAGGGGGTCTTGGCAGAGAAGGATAAAGACTGACCACATACCCACTCGCGTCCAACTGACCCATGTCTTCCAGTTCATGCTCGCATAAACTGCTATGAGCAGTGCAGTCCACTGCGCCGAACCTTGCGATCCCCTTCAGCTCTTGTGATAAAGGCTCCCAGTAGTCCGTCAAAATATCTTCCACCTTCGCCGGGTCCTTGTAGAACAATATACCACCCGGGAACCGGTCCCGGTACTGCTTGAAGGAATCCATGATGTTACGGGGATTCAGCGCAATCACTTCGTTCCGTAATGGGTCGACCAATGCACCAGAGCACTCAGGCAGCACTGCCAGTAAGCCTGCCGTCAACACAGCCAACACCCTCATTAAAAATTTATATATGGCTACGACCCAGTCCCCACCTAAGACAACGGCGAAAGACACCAACCTACCGAACCCAGACAGCCCGGTCGGTTAGGCGCGCAGGCGGCCGAGGACTTTGTTGGTGATCTGGTCGACGAGTTTGGGGTCGGCGAGTCGGGGGTCTTGGGATGAGTTGACAGAAGCACGTAGTTCGTCGAGTTCCGCTTTGACGAGTGACGCGACGATGTCTGCATCGGTGTCGCTATCGGAATCGATGCGGCGTCGGTGGGATCGTGTGCGTCTCGAGGAGTCGACACGATGACCAGCACGTGTGGACGGTCGTCCGGTGTGCGGCGACAGACCGGAGCCGCTGCGAGCGGCGCCGTTTCTCGTGCCGTGTATGGCGCACTCCACCGAGAAGGGTGCGGGCGAGGAACTGGAGTGGGAGCGGTGTCGGCTAGGGGAGCGATGTTTCCGCCGTGCACGTCGCCCTCGCCGCTCGTCTACCGTGTCGTTGTAGGTCCGGTAACCGCCACCGATCAATGCTTCTCGCTGCACTTCGCGCCGCTGCACCGTCTTGGTCGAAAGCTTCGCGCGACTCGGGTACTCCGAACTCAACTGCGCAACCGACAGGTATGTCGTCGACAACAACGGTTTCTCTGCCCGACCACCCGGGGATTCGGCTCCGCTCTTCACACCTGGGTACCCACTCTTCGCGCCCGGAGCGTTGTACCCCGCGTCCCGGGAACCATGCATGTCAGCGAGTCGTGTGTTGCCCGGCAAGAGCGGCGGCGTGGTTGTGGAGGAGGAGGAGGCGCCAGGCAGCGACACGGCGCCGTGAGACCCCGTGCCGCGCGAGTGCCTCGAACCTGCGCCTAGGGCGCGAGCGTGTGAAACGACACGCGCCGTGGCCTCGCCTGAACGCGTTGCTGTCGACTGCCACGGGGGCTGCGAAGGCGCACTCGTTCGACCCGGACTTCGACGCCCGACACGGTTGGGACTGGTCCGGTGGGGCGGCACTGCAGGCGAAAACACCGGGGAGCTTACCCCTGGAGTTTGATTCGGGGAGTAGACACCTGCAGGGGAGTAGAGACCTGGCGAGGCGGCCCGGACCACCGGCTGCGTAGCGACTCCCTGCCGCGTGACTACGTAGGACGGCACCGACGCCGTTGGGTCAGACGTGATGTAGGCGCCCGATTGAGTCGACTGAGCAGGCGAGCCGAAAGTAGGAGACTTGAGCGGGGCACTGCCCAAGTATTGAGGACTCAAATACTCTGCGACCGTGGGCCGTATAGTAGCTGTGGCGGCCGGGGGACGTACACTTGAGGGAGCCATACCGGTCATCTGCGAAAGACACACAAGTGAGGGGAAGGGGGAGGCTGGGAGAAGGGGGAGACTGGGGAGGGTGTTGTGTACAGCGGGCGCGGCGGGAGGGGCAGCGGGGTTGCCGAAGACGGCGGCAAGAGCTCTCTTTCTGGTTTCAGAGATTTTATGTAGTTCTGTTTGTAGTCCGGGCGCAACGTGGGTTCTGCGAAGCCAGGGCTTGATGAGAGGGTTAAAGTTCTTCTCGAGATGGGTTGTGCTTCTAGTGACCTCGTCAGGTTCCACTGTCGTTCCGTTCTGGGCGGAGGAGTTCTTGTAGTTGTCGAGCAGGCCGCGAATTGCGCTGGGTAATGTCGGGTTGGACGGGCCAAGACGGTGCATGGTGACAACGGCCTGATAAAAGACCTGCATCATAGGGTCGGCGACTCCGTAGACTACATTACACTTTTGTACGTAGCGACCCGCAAGTTGCGAAAATTGCGACCATTCACATGCCTCTAGAGAAATGCGCATTAAAACTGTCGCCCAAGGTGCGCCGTCCGTGTATAAAATGGCATTGTCGTCTGGGAATATGGCCTCGATAAAATCCAAGTACTTGATGCCGTTAGACACACATAGATCACCATATGTCTTAGCGTCAGCCGGGCTGCTGCCGCTGGTTGCCATCGCTGATTTCCAGGCACTCGCGTAAAACTTGCTAAACAAAAAGTAGCACCCACCAACCAGCCAGTGCATGGGGCCCAGTACCATTAATGTGGTCCGATACAAATACGTCAAATATTGCATCCACTTATTCTGCTCCTCCAGACCCATTGACTTGGACAAATTCTCATACAAAGAATTCAACGTCTCTTCCATCTGTAGCGGCATCACCGCATCCGCCAAAGGCAACTTGCACTTCGTACACATCCACCATCCATCGGTTTCCGCTGTCTTATTCAACTGCCAAGAAGAAGAAAATTAAACCCAGCGACGACCGAAACGACGACTCAAATGGCGACCATATATTTGCCGCACACGTGTGCGCGCACCAACACTCGCCTTCGCTTGCCGATTTTTTCATTGAACCAGCTTCCCTCAGTTTCTTTGCCCCATCAGGCTCTCGGCCGGCTTAACGCGATTAGCCCCCGTGTTGATATTACGTTTCTGATTGCCTCAATCTGAGGGAGGTTGACATCCTTGCTTTGACCGCAATAAACAGCGAAGGCCGGGGTGCCACCGTCCTCTTCTTTGGTTCTGCAGTGGGGACACCAAATCCTTCTTGCCTTATCAATGGGAGCCGTGCACTTGGAACAGGAACACGAAAGCATTTTGAGTAGTAACAGTCTCTCCTGACGCGAAATAGTGGACCCGTACAAGCAGCCAATATAGCTAATTGTAATCGGCTCAGAAGTCTGGATATCCCTTATTGCGATGTAAAGCAGGTCTCCATTGTCATTCCTATAAATTGCATTGGGAGCGCACGAATGAGTAGCGCGATTTCCCCTCGGATAAAGGAGCCAGAGATTCTCCCCCTTCGGCGTTCCGTGAGCGTAGCATTTCATCAACCCGATGAACCACAAGAACGGCTCGACATTGGGATGGTTTGCTGGTAAGAAACCTGAAATTAGCTTCCTTTCATTGTCCAATGATTCAGTGTAAACGTCGTATGATTCTAACACCCTAAGCTCGTCTGGACTCAGCATAAGAAACCTTTTGTAAGCAGACTTGAGCTCAACGCGGCATTTTATCAACGGTTTCTCCTACAAAGGATCGATTATAAAGTGTGTGCACACGAATTCCAACTGAACTGATTTCTGCCAGGTACCGCAGAATTTCTTCGCGGGATGCCTTGTGGTGGGGACCTCGTGGTAAGAGGATGATGCGGTGTCTTGATTGGGACTTCCCATCAGGATGGCTCCAGGGTGGGTTACTCTAAGAATTATGTCGCCAACATTGTACCGTCGATCGGCTAGCAGTTTATTCATTCGTATTTAAAAATCAGTCTCATCACAACCCGAATTTCGTCGTCCCCTGCTTGCCCATAGTCCTCAGGTGCTTCGATGTACTGTTTTAGCGGTATGTGCTCCAGACACTCTTCCGAGCTTGACTGCATGAACCTTTTTGCTGCACACCGTATCATTGGGTTGTTGAACACGTGTGTGAGCAGCTTCCTCAGAGAGTCCGCAGACCGTACGGCTTGCATCTGTTCAGCGCCATACTGCTTCTTGCACATCAGGAGGGTTTCCCAAGCGTGTCTGGCCACCACATCCGACTCATTACCGTATTCCAGCGCATGTGCTAGGAACAATAGCTTCTCCATCAACAGGCCGCATCTCTCCAGCAATGGACACATAACTGAGTAGGGTAGGTTCAAGCCCAATCTATGCACGATGAATTCACGTTCACCCGGACAATCTACTACTACTGAAAAGAGCTTCTTCCCAGCCGCCCTGCCGGCCTCTGCATACTGGAAGAGCTCAATCAGCTCCTCTTCACCGCCCGGCAAGGCAGCTAAATTCCTTGTCACCGGCGTGTGATTCCGTGCATCCCGCAGCTCAGTATCCCGCAGCTCCGTATCCCGCAGCTCCGTATCCCGCAGCTCCGCATCCCGCAGCTCCGCATCCCGCAGCTCCGTATTCGGAGCGTCCTTCAGTCGGTCTAGGTGCAACTCCAGCGGTCGAACGACTTGGTCGTACAACGAAATGAGGCGACGTGCCTCCCACTCGTAATTGGTCGACACTTTATATATACCCTGTCTGGCAATCAAGGTGTGTGCGACTTCCTGTACGTCAAAGCTTTGTTTCAAACACCGGTAATTCGGTTCGGCAGCCATGGCGTCCGCGGTGGCCACGGCGTCCGCGGTGGCCACGGCGTCCGTGGCAGCCATGGCGTCCGTGGTGGCCATGGTGGCGATGGACCCGGACGGGGAAAGGAAGTCAGTGACGAACACGGCCGCCGCCCTAACCACTTGATTCGACACAGTCGGCAGCGGAACCAGTTCTCGGAGAATGACGGCCACGAACAGAGCCATCGTTTCCGAACCAATCCAACATCGCGCATTCATCACAGCCAGACAGGAGATAAGCTGTCGCACAGGAACTATCGTGCGACTGTTTTGTTGTAAGAAACGCAACGTCTCCTCCAATGAAACCACACGCAGATGCTCCGGCAATTCACCAACGGGCAGCCGCGACCCTCCCTCTGGAGGCGGAGGGTCCAACAATGCACGAGCCCTGGCATCTTGCAGCATAGCAGTCAGCAACAACCCGTCGAAGCTCCCGTAGTAATTCACCAGGACGCCATCCAGTTTATCCGAGGACGACGCCGATGAGGACTCACCCGAGACCGACTCCACTGAAAGTGACTCCGCCGGTGCCGATTGACCACCACCGGACCAGGACCCTGGTCTCGGCGCCATTCGGTGGATCGCGCTGTCTTCAGACCAGTTAAACAGGGCAGGAAGTAGCCAGGCGTTCTTTATTCTGTTGTCCACCTCCCGACTTTCGACGGCCTCCTGACCTTCGACGACCTCCTGGCCTTCGACGACCTCCTGACCTTCGACGGCCTCCTGATCTTCGACGACCTCCTGATCTTCGACGACCTCCTGACCCTCGACGACCTCCTGACCTTCGACGACCTCCTGACCTTCGTCGACCTCCTGACCCTCGACGACCTCCTGGCCATCGACGACCTCCTGACCTTCGACGACCTCCTGACCTTCGACGACCTCCTGACCATCAGAACCGACATCTACCAAGGTCAACAAGTCCCTAACCAGCCCGAAGGCACACTTTGGCTCCAAGTCGTGAAGGGTAGAAACGAACTCAAGCCGGCCATCCGTCTCGTCATACAAGGTGCCGTCTTGAGAGGTAATCAAACGCATAAACCGAAGAAGACGCATGTTGTTCCAGCCTGCTTTTTCGCCACCTGTGCTATTCCGACCATCACCCAGAATTTCAACATCCACATTCTCATTACCCATCTCCTCACCACCCATGTCCTCATTACCCATTGCCTTGTTGACGATAGTGTCCTCGGCCTTTACAGCCTTCTCAATTAATGCTCGGAGCATCTGGGGAACGAAGGAATGACCCGTTGAGGAATCCTCCTCCTTTCTCCACGTTAGGACGTGGTCGGCGCACATTTCAGGATGCTTTCTGATGAAGTCATAGACAACGTAACGTGGCATATACTGAGGACTTCTTTCAAGCAGCGTGGAAACACACGGATAGAGAAGCTGGAACCAAGAGGCCACGA
The DNA here is from genome assembly GCF_000223845.1 of Gregarina niphandrodes. Taxonomy (NCBI): domain Eukaryota; phylum Apicomplexa; class Conoidasida; order Eugregarinorida; family Gregarinidae; genus Gregarina; species Gregarina niphandrodes. The sequence continues at coordinate 81,826 of NW_011645792.1, read as the reverse complement.
CCGGATGCATAATTTCAGGGTACTTTAGCACTATTGCAAGCGGTAGCCGCCGGGCCAAGGGCCGTGGGCAATCTTCGACGAATATCTTTTCATCAGTGCCTAGTATTTCAATGTAGACTATCAGAACGCTCAATTCTGAGCATCGCAATACCTTTCCAATCGCCTCTGCCACAGCACTTGAACCAGGCCGTATCAACTGGTCGAGCCAGATCTGACTCCGCAATAATCTCCTCAAGCCTTCCAAAGTGCTTCGTAGTGAGTTAAACCGCGCAGCAACTGACTCGGTAACCCGAAGTCGGTGGTGCGAGCTACAGCTATGCTTCGAATGGTTGCAGAGTTCGAATAACGGTTCGTTAAGAATGTCATCGAACCACTGATGATAGAACGAGTTGAGGATATCCGCCAAGGTTTGATTCGGCTCTAATGCCGCCGGTCCCGAAACCGCCTGTTTTGAGATTCGTTCCATCAACCTCGTTTCAGAGTGCGGCTTATTTGTCTGGTCATAGCGCAATGGCGGGAGAGAGACAGGCTTATCTCGGTAGTCTATTAAGAGGTCAGCCAGGGTCTTGCATACCCCAGCGGGTGCTCCCGGAAGTTCGTCCGAATAGATGGTTACTGTACACAGCCATTTCTGGTCCGTTGCGAGAACGAGAAACTGGCGTCGAAATGCATCTCGGAATGCGTCTCGGTCGGAGGTCTGGAGGCACAGAGGCATGGAATGGGCTAGCAAGCGTGAGGCAGCAATCTGGTACAGCGCTCGTTCCCCAACGGACGATTGGTAGCCAGTTATGTATCTTCGCCATTCACTTGCGAAGCCAGAGCGTCCATTTGCGGTCAGCTGCGAGAGGTCGAGGACATGTTGGACCAGACAAGGGGTGACGTAGGAGGTCGCGGACGCCACGCATGGGCCTTTGTGGAGAATCGGCGCGATGGCCTTGTCCAATTCGATTGTGAGAACGGGCAGCCGACAATCGTAACACGCACGTGTGAAGCAGAATGGACCCAAGCACCAGCGTTTGACTTCGCTGAACACGGTGGACTTGCTCGCCAGCAACACCTGACCCATTTGCCGTCCCACAGAGTCGCTCTCAATCCGTGGAGACACAGGTAAGGGGTACACCGGCGAGCCCACGACGGCAGCCTGGACCGAAGACACGTTTACATCGCCGCTCTCCAGCTCCAATAAGAGGCGCACTGCTCTATTCTTCGAAGTCAGAATAGTCACTACAAACTCCAAATCCGTTTGACCAACCTGTACACCAACATCCAACACCCTTTCTGAACCACTACATACCGGTGTCAGCAACGGTAATAATAACCTCAAGGATTGACTCAGGAACCTCGGAATAGCAGGGGAAGTGACAGTTCCTTGCTCAAGCTGACCTCGGTCAACCCGACTCAGCACAAGTGGACCCTTATCGATGAAAGGAGTCTTATAATACCGACCCGCAGCATGGAAGACGACTTGGCCATTCTCCCCCACAGTAACCACAATCCCTGCGCAATTATTGTAGCATGAACGAACCAACACTACACCTTGCGGGTTTGCAGCGCTTTCCTGTTTGCCAGTTCCGAATAAAGAACACATGACACTCCGTAGGGGTCCATAGCTGGAAGGCACTGCTGCTCGAATCTCGACTCCGCCTGCTACGAAGATCACTTCTTTCAATGGTTGCGCTTCAAATGCCACAAATATTCGATGGCCTAGCACACACGAGCTGCTGGCTCTCCAGGTGGGGTCCAGCGGAGCTCTAAACCGTCCATATATCTTGGCCCTTAATCTTTCGTCCACTGGAATCGTGAGCACCTCACCTCTCTTGTCACCCACGGCAGGACCCACCGTTTGTAGGTCGTTTGCGGACTCGTCCAAACATTCACCGACTACTTCACTGACTACTTCACTGACTACTTCACTGACGACACCATATACATACACTGTACATACAGTTGTATATATGTACAAATAGTGAACACGTTGTGTGTGTATATATGTACGATCAGTGCGTAGACATGGATGACTTACTCATGGATGGCGTGACGAGCATGAGGCCTATATGTCCAACTGTTGCCTCATCTGTGGGTAGAAATACTTGACAAACCAGAATCGTTTCTGGTAATCGTAGGCAACCTTCTATGCGCTCGTCTGTCGTAACATTGAAGAAACTAACTATATTATCAATCTGGGTGAAGGCAATCTGAGGCAATAGTAAGCCCTCACTGGAGCCCTGCAATGGAGCCTCGGTTACCAACCGAGCACCACCTAATGGCTTAAACCCGCAGGTTACTCGCCTCACCATTTTACCCCACGCAAATTCTTCACAACAAATGTCTGCCAGCACACCATGGATACTATGGTTCTGCTCACTCAAGGGAAACCAAATCTTCGCACCTGTTGAGGCAGAATTTATCAGGGATGCCTTCAACCTCTTCGGCCTCAAACCAGTATGCCATCATTCATACCCTCCCCATACACCACGGTCTGATACCTCCCCATACACCACGGTCTGATACCTCCCCATACACCACGGTCTCATACCCTCCCAATACACCACGGTCTCATACCGATTGATGCACCGTAACGCATCACACCGATTAATCTTCTTCTATAGAAATTCAAGGACTACGCCGTCGCCACGCGAGTGATACTCGGAGATGAAATTCCGCCACATGACCTGAGTAGGTGATGCTTGAAATATGGCGTGTGTGTGCACACATGTCATGGGTGTGTGTGCACACATGTCATTGGTGTGTATGGGGACATGTAAACGGGGGTTTCCTGCAGGCTCGTTAACTGAAGAATCAAGGCTCGCTCTGAACGAGGCTGTCGAGTTATATGGACTGATTCACGCAAGATACATCTTGACTCAGACAGGACTTACCATTATGGCTCAGAAGTATAAAGAAGGTGTTTTCGGAGTGTGTCCTCGAATTCTATGCCAGAAGCAAGCGGTATTGCCCATTGGCATCAGCGAGGAACTCCGACAACACAGGTGTCGGGTCTACTGCCCCAACTGTCAAGAAGTGTACATACCCAGGGGAGAATTGGTGCGCAGACGCGAGCTCATTTCCAGCGAGGACGACGACGACTCCTACTCCTCGCCGCCCAACAGTCTCATCGATGAGGGCAGTGATGGAATACAGATCTGTAAAACAAACCTTTACCAAGCACACCCTTGACAAATACGTCTTCACACCTTTACCAACCGCATGTGTTTCTCACACTTTAGCACACACTTTTGAAATTGAGATTGGTGCTTCAGATATTGACGGGGCTTTCTTTGGTACTACATTCCCTCATATGCTTCTGATGGCTGACCCACGATTGGTATCTCCCACTGTCCCCATCCCGCATATTCCTCAATTGTTTGGCTTCAAGCAATATGGAGTTAAATCAGTCGTACTTCAAAAAGTCGACAACGGAGAATACGGTGTCTGTGCTAGAGAGCAAATGGGATCACAAAATGATGCCAGATATGTTAAATGAAGGGAGAAAATTCGTGGGATCCATGTTTACGGGAATTGACCTTTATGAGAAATAGAGGAGATCTTTTTCAACTTAGAGATCTTTTCGGCATTTCAACAACGCGAGACTTACAATGATCTAAAGTTGAATACATGTACGGTACATTTCGTAGATAGGTCAAGTTACCTTTGTAGTTATACTGAAAGGTGTTGCAATTTTTGTTGGATAGAGAATTGAACCAACTTCTGGATTGGCGACTACAAGGAATGTATAGCGTAGCCATATACAGTCCAAAATGACACACCTGTATAACAACATAATATAGTTAATATCAAGCTTACATTAAAAGGGCAAGAATACAGTTTAGGTAACTCTTTTTGGTCCAACGTATTCGAGGTTCTTAAAGGAAAGAACATATTGACCGTATGGGTAGTGGTACCGTATGGGTAGTATGCCCGTGTGGGTAGTGGGTAGTATGCCCGTGTGGGTAGTGGGTAGTATGCCCGTGTGTGTAGTGGGTAGTATGACAGTGTGGGTAGTGGGTAGTATGACAGTGTGAGTAGAGTAGTAGTACCGTTGTTGTGCCAGATGCATGTGAGTAGAACGAGTGTTTCAATGAAGCTTCCGCGAGCGAATTGACTGATGCATGAAATCATAAGAGTGATAATAAGGCCGACTTGTATGGAGTCGTTGATGTCTCGTTTTGCGATGCGTTGCATGAGGCTGACGGATGCGTCCATGGCGGCGTTAGGTGAGAGTAATACATGTGTCCATTTGGTATTTTCTACGGGGTATCCAAAGAGTTGTTTATCAAGTTCATCAACGTTACTTTGTTGTACCTGAACGGCGACATGTAATGCATTAAGTCGGCTATCAAGACTGGAAAGAACAGATCGATAATAAGCTTCTCGATCGAATTGCCAGAGTGCGGAGAATGCTAGATGTGCGACACCATTATCGCTTGCATCTATAGGTACATTATCAAAGATAAGAGGGATCATATTTTGCAAATTTTTAAGACTCTGTTCTCCCGAACCGCAGATCTCTCGTTGTTGGGGATCAATTGCGGTAGCTGGTTCTCTCATTAATTTGAAACGTAATACAGCTGATGGTGTAGCGAGTGGGAAGGTCATGAACTCATTGAATATACAATGTTTTTGAGCTTTAACAAGGTCGCTTTCCTGTACATCATGTGAGTCCAATAACTCTACTTCTAATTGATATAGCATTGCAGATGAACTCAATAAATCACCATCTTCACTCTCACCATAATCGAATGTAAGACTCTGCAGATGAATAACCAACCGATGATCTCCCATACGCTCTCCTTCACTCAATTCTTTCACCGCCTTCTCTCCCATCATTTGCACATTCCGATAGTCCTCTAATGCCCGATGATATTCACCCACAAATTGAGCACGATGATTCAACAGACTATCCACCAACTGCTCCCATTCCACACGATCTCCACTCACACGACGTCTCTGTACTACTTCATCAAATAATTTCTCGTACTGCTCCGTCGATCCCTTTAATTTCAAACGCTGAATCAAAGCACTCACAAATGCCTCCTTTGTTATCGACTCCTTTAACACACCACCATTCAAACGTAAACGTGACACCAAACTCTGTCGTAAAGGCTTCTCCGTATAATACAACGTCTGATTCTGACTTGTAAACTTCAACTGCTTACCCTCTGTAATACACGTTATTGATATATTATACACAACAGTGCGCTTATGGTTTATAGCCGTCCCCTTGTTACTTACTTGTCGGACCCGACATCTGAAAATGCAGTTAGGGGATATTAAATCGGTACCTGATCCGATAGACCTAACCCAACCGAACTACCCGGTTACCACCCACTCATTAACACAATACAAATCATATATTGATTCATGGACTGATCAAGCAGCTTCAAAAGCTGACAAACTACTTAAAGATAAGGACCAGAAAATAGTGCCGTGGAGCTCACCATGGATACAATCAAACATAAAGCAAGCAGTTGATACTCAAGTCGTTCATGTAAATCACACCCTTTTGTGTATACCCATCATGTATACTTGTATACCCATCATGTATACTTGTATACCCATCATGTATACTTGTACACCCATGTATTACTGAGTTGACCATCGCCATACAGCGGCAGGTAATATCCATGTTCTAGGCGGATTCTGATAGCATAGCTCAATTGCTCAACTCCAAGAGGAACTTGGACATCTATTCCAAAGAAACATCGCAGGAATCCGCTCCGTTCAGTTTCAAGTGGCTTGCAGAACACCTTGCTGCGACCAAAGACAACGCACCTGTTGAAACTACTCTGCCATCCTGTCCTCTCGGCACAGTTGTGATGTAAGCTGATCCCCATGCTACATCAGGTGATCCCCACATGCTACATCTCCTTTGTTTAGACAAGATAGGTGTGTGTTCCCGAATGAACCACCGAGTTGCGTATATGAACAGTTACTGGAAGAGCACTGGTTGGAAATGACTAAAGAAACCCAAAAACTTCTCGCCTCTCTATGTGACCTTTCCTTCTAGTCTTAACGCACTCGTGTGGTCGCACTCGTCCTGCAGGTGTGGTCGCACACACTGGCTTGTTCATAGGCATGTGACCAGTGCAACGGCGAGCATGCCGAGGAAACAGAACCTTGTTGCGTGTGGGTCAGTTTTCAGAGCGCTGCCCAGAAGGTCTTTGACGCCGTCCGACAGCAGCATGCCGGTCCAAAGCGTGTAGACACATTTGCATGTGAAGCTCGGCTGGGCGGGAAGAGTGGAGTGCAGAGCTAGGGAATCGAACCCGGGGCTGTTCGGTTCGGAGCTTTTTTCGAAGTATGTCGCCATCGCCGAAGAGAGCGTGAATGAAAGCACGGAGCTGAGGCATAACAGAAGGCACTGTACATAGCAGCCCGTTCGGCTGTAACCGAAATCCTTGTAAGGCACCTGGCGGTATCCTATGTCGTTCGAATCCGAGCACTGGGCCGCGGCCGCCGCCCGACGCCCATGTACGAAGCTCTGGGCAACGAGCGTAAGCGCAATCGCCCCACGGACACCGTTACTCGGGGCGAACAACAAGGTAGTGTCGCGAGCACTCTGCAGACACATCTTGCCTGTTTCACTCGAACCGGCCAGTTGACTCAGCCAGTTAGTTATCAACCAACCTACCAAGACTCCCACTACCGGCCAAGCCTCATAACTTTGGTGCTCAATCTCCGCATACAACAAACGACGACGATCGTATATCACCGGGGACCCGTTCGGATCATACAGCAAAGGCATAGGAGGCCCTACACTTATTCCCCGCATCTGTACCGGTTGTCTCTCAAGCGCCTCATCCGGTATCCCCCCCAATGGTAAGCGATTCTGCGAACGATTTGCCGCCGCCATTGTCCGGTTATCCACCTGGTTGCTATCAATCCGGTCGATGTCATGCATCTCTTTGGTATCAATTCCGTAAGTCTTTCCGTTCAGACCCAAACGACCATCATCTGTCTCATACGTGTTGTGTTGTAAGGATGGAGCGAGTTGTAAGGACGGATCGAGTTGTTGTCTTGAAGTCTCTCCTTTTGCTTCTTGGACGTATTCCAGATGTGTGTGCGGATGCCGAGCGTGGGGGAACAAGACGAATGCGCCGGTGCTGAAGAGGACGCCAGAAGTAAAGGCCAAAGTCTTGTAGCTGCCACCAAGACAACGACGACTTGCTAGGTAGCAGGATCCGAAGAGGGTAGTTTGGGCCAGAATTAGGAAGAGTGCAAGATCAGTCCTGACAACCATGACATTGTGGGCACAATTTTAAAAATGGGGTTTGACAAGGTGGACGTCATCCAGGCCTTGCAAACCATCGGCTGCAAGGCCACCGACGACCAACAATACGTCGCAGGTAAGTCTGCACCCCCCAATATATGACACCCTCAATACACCTGATATACGGCACACCTAATATACGGCACACGCTTCGCACACACGTACGTGCGCACACACATACGTGCGCACACATGGTTTGAATGACGGTATTTTGGCCAGGGTTGTTGACGCGGGAGTTCCAGTATAAAGAAGACGAGGAGTTGGATTCAGCGGCCGAGCGCGTGAACGAGTTGTTGGGAAGTTTTTTGTGGGACTGGAAGTTGGTGTCGAGTGAGGCGGAAAGCGTGAAGCTGTCCAAGTCGGTATTGGTATTGGCTACGGGTCAGGCTGTGGAGGATGAGGACGCAGAGGCGTTGACTTTGAGGCGGTTGAAAGTACCTTGTGGGTCGTTGAGAGTGCGCGACTTGATCCGTGTGAAGGTGGAGAGGCGACCGATTGAGGCTGAGTCGGCGGTAGCGGCGGGTGCGGGTGCGAGTCAGGTGGAGGTGGCTATGGCGAGTCAGCAGGGTTGTGGTTACGAGGACCCGTTTTTGGGTATGGAGAAGGTGCAGAATGGGCAGTTCAATGTGGTGATTCCTATTGAGGAGTCAATGAAGATCGCTAAGGCGGCAGCAAAGAAGCGCGAGAAACAGCTGCGTATGATGCGCCAATGGGAGAAGAGCCGTGTACCTCTGCCTCCGCCTAGACGACGACATGGTGACCAGACGTTGAGCAAGTTGAAAGACATCATGATCCCAACCTTCAGTGTAGCCGTGGCCGGACGTGAGTTATTGAAGGACGCTGAGCTTAAACTTGTTTTAGGCCACCGCTACGGCCTCATTGGACGCAATGGCATTGGTAAGACCACGTTCTTGAGCGCACTCGTGCGCAAAGAAATTCCCGGCGTCGACAAAGACATTAACATCGGTTGTGTGGAACAGGACTTTGACGACCACTTGGATTACACACCGTTGGAGAGCGTCTTGCGGGTTGATGAAGAACGGGTCTCGCTCGTGGCTGAAGAGCACCGTCTCAGTCAGGAAGAAGAGTCGGAAGAAGTTGGCAAACGGCTGGCTTGGTTGTATCGCCGGTTGGAGGAGATAGACGCAGACAAGGCGGAGGCGCAAGCATGCATGATCCTCGACGGTTTGGGTCTGAGTGTGAAGCAGTACAAAGAAATGAAGATCCGCGAGTTATCGGGAGGTTGGCGCGCGCGTGTGATGCTCGCACGTGTGTTGTTCGCCGATACAGACATAGTCTGTCTTGATGAACCCACTAACCACATGGACATTCATGCTGTGGCATGGTTAACGCAGTATCTACGACAATCAACAAAAACTATCATCGTAGTATCACATAGTCGGCAATTCCTTAATGACGTCTGTACAGATATCATGGAATTCAAGGATCGCAAACTCGCCTACTACAGTGGTGACTACGACGTGTTCGAACGTGCCAAGGCCGACAAGGAAATGCACCTGCAACGTGAAATAGAAAGCCAACAAGGCAAGGTCGCCCATATCCAAAAATTCATAGACCGCTTCCGCTACAACGCAAAGCGCGCTTCTCTTGTCCAATCGCGCATTAAACAACTGCAAAAACTACCCATGCTCGAAAGCATCACCGACGACCCACAACTACAGTTCAAATTCATGACACCGGCCGAATTGCCCACTCCTATCCTCATAATGCAGGGAGTCAACTTCTCCTATGCCAAGTCCGCGAAAAAGGCGGAGACGGGCAAGGCGGAGACGGGCAAGGCGGAGACGGGCAAGGCGGAGACGGGAACGGCGGAGACGTCCGAGGACGACCTGCTGTTACGGAACGTGGACTTTTCGGCGGACTTGACGACGAGAGCTGCTATTTGCGGTGTCAATGGCAGCGGTAAATCTACCTTCCTAAAGCTATTACTGGGTCAGTTAGAGCCGGTCGAGGGATTTGTATTTCGGCACAATAAGCTGAAGATAGGTCACTTTGCGCAACATCATGTTGATGGTTTGGACTTGACCAAAAATGCAGTCCAACAACTGCAAGAAAAATACCCCGACGCCAAACTCACTGATGCACAGGCACGTAGCTATCTAGGCCGCTTCGGTATCAGCGGCCTACTCGCTCTGGAACCTATGTTCATCTTATCAGGCGGACAGAAATCTCGGGTTGCTATTGCACTCATGGCCTTCGATGAACCACACATTCTCGTTCTCGATGAACCTACCAATCACTTGGATCTTGACGCCGTACAAGCCCTTATAGCAGCACTCAACACCTTCGAAGGTGGTGTGATCATCGTCAGCCATGACACACACCTCCTATCCTGCGCCACTGAAGACGTCTACCACCTGGAACCTAAAACCCAAACACTTCAACGGTTCAAAGGCGACTTTGAGGAATATAGGCAACAAGTTCTTAAACGCAAAATATAGCCGGGGGGAAAGCTGCCGGGGGGAAAGCTGCCTGACCACAAAACCATCAGCACCCTCACAAAACCACCACCCCCTTTCGGAACCACCACCCCCTTTCGGAACCACCACGCTTTTTCACCTCGTTTTCCTCCACCTTGCCTGACGGCACAGATCATGTTTTGTGTGGATTGTACTGGTGTATTGAAAGCTCCACAGGGTGAGTAATTTTGTGTCTTGAGGTCTGTAGATTTGGAGGCCCTCGGCTCCTGATGCACTCCATTATGACTCCCTCATGTCTTGACGGACTTTCGTGGAACCTTATTGGCTGGTCTCGTCTTGCTGTCGGTTCCTTTGGCCGTCTTCTTGCGGCCACAGAAGCATCGGCCAACCACCATGAGAAAGACCGAGCACATGTCTACGGTTTTTTTAACAGGTAACCGGGGGCCGCCGACGCCGGCAACTGACCCACGGCGGGTGCATTGACCTGTAAATTCCCGGGATGGCCTCTAAGATTCGTACGAGATGCTCGCAGGCAACACTAGCCAGAAGTCTTACAAACAAAACTGCCCCCCGTAGAGGGTGCCCCCAGACCGCGGTAGAGGGTGCCCCCAGGCCGCGGTTGAGGGTGCCCCCAGACCGCGGTTGAGGGTGCCCCCAGACCGCGGTAGAGGGTGCCCCCAGACCGCGGTTGAGGGTGGGTGAGCTTGGTAGAGAAAGAACACCAGGTCGGGTAATTAGCGACTGACTTGTTTCCCCCTTACATTATCTCTCACGGACGCCTACCTCTCTCACGGACGCCTACCTTTCCCACCTACGTCCCGTGGAGTTTGTTAGTGGTTACAGGCAGTCTTGTACTGACGGCTTGTTGCACCATTAGTTTCGATTTCGGGCGGTTCGCCTGCTCTGTCTGGGGCGTACTGCAACAGTGGTTTGTGGTGTGGGCATATCGTTGTCAATGGCCGCAGTCTCCCACCATCGGGGTTGATCCTGGTACACTCGTTTTTCCTAACAGTGTGAAGAAACACACGTGTGTGCAGTAAAAGTGTGCGATAAAGTTTAAGCACGCGAGGGCCGTTGCCACTGTGGTGAATAATACCGCACTAAGGGTGTGAGGTGCAGGGTGCACGCTGGCTTACTTTGCAAAGGCCGCAGAACCTGAGTAGGATAAAGGGGTCCGCCATTATTAAATCGAAAATGGGTTGTTCGCCATCAAGGGACTCCCATTCTGCATCTGGTGTCGGGAATGCGATCAACTACGAGAATAGCAGGAGTCCTCGGACGCTCCCTTCGGACTTGACACCACCCCCGCTTAGCGGGGTCACACCTCCTGAGTTGCCGGATCGGGAGCCGATCTCAATCGACCTGGAAAGTCTTCCTCAAGACTATAAGCGACTTATTAGCAAAGCGGTGTACGTTGATAACCTTTTGGACCTATTGGGGGACGGAACCGCTGGTGGCAGCAGAGCCGGAGCGCCCAAATGTCGGTGTGTATTTGTTCAATATAAGAGTGACGTCCCGTTGGCGGGAATTGCGATTTCGACCATTAGCGGGACATTGTGGGAGAACGTGTTGTACCCAAATGAGCCTGGTCGGCCACAAGGGATCGCGCATTTGGTGGAACACTTGATTTATTCGAAGCCGACGCCGGACGCCGATGACGTACGTCAATGGTTTGCTGACAGGAACGGGGATTCAAATGCGTGCACAACAGACTCGGACATGCGTATGTGGTTTACAGTCCCGCCCAAGTTCGTGCTTGGTGCATTGCGTATGATGCTCACCTGTATGTACAAACGAAAACACTATGGCGACAAGGCAGAACTGGAAAGGGAAATGCTTTCGGTAGATGAGGAGTACGCGGGCATGTGTGAACAATACGAGGTGCGTGTGGTATCCTTGTTGAAAAAAATCTGCCACCCAGCGAACCCGTGGCACAATTGTTTCACCTGTGGAAACAGTGGTACATTGAGTGAAAAGAAATACCCAGATATCCAAGACCGTTGTCTGGAATTCCATAATAATATTCTAAAGCAACAAGATACCAACTTGGTCATTGTATCCAGCCACTCAGTGGAGGAACTTATTAAAATGTCTCTTGATTGCGCAATCGAATCTGAATTAGGAACCTGTACTCCAACCAGAGACAATTGCAAACCTCATGCACTTAAACGACCCTTTCCTTTAGCATTTCATAAAGGGAAGAATCTACCTAGCTTGCTTATATTGGATGCCTATGAATGGAAATGCGAATTCAGATTTGTTCTTCCCGAATTTACTAATCCGATGAGAATGCAGCACGCAATGAGCTTTATAAGCCATATGTTCCGGCAACAAGCACCTGGTAGCTTCTTAACTGTCCTTCATCAAAAAGGTCTTACATATGGCGTTTCTGGTTGCCGGTCATATGGCGGTTTTGGGCAGAATTTCTTTGATATCGAATTTCTGGTTAATGAATATTACACTGAGGAAGGCGATCCGGAAGGTATGAAAGGTGAAGATCCTGTAACGCAAGGAGTTGTATGGCTTAGATTAATGAGAAGGATTGGCCGAGCGCTTTTTACGTATTTAAAATTGCTCGCACACGAGTGTGCTAAGGACCCTAAAAATTTCCTACCCTTCGAAGACTTCAAGGTCATCAAAAAATTCCAGTATCAGTCAACTGCTGGTCCGGATGCGCTGTCATTGGCGAATGACATTGCTGCCAGGATGTCCACTACATTGAAACGGCGTATCGATGACGAGTCAAGACTGGCGGAAATAATCATTGACCCAGCGCCGGATCTAGAGGCGGAGGATATGGCTGCTGCTATAGGGGAATTGGTGAACAAGCATTTCACGATTGAGAACGCTATCTGTATTTTGGCTGGTCCAAAGTTTAGTCAGAAACAGTATCCGGAATGGGTATCACATCGTGGTAGTTGGTTGCTCAACAAGGATCAAGTTCGGGCAGATGCAATTTTGAGAGGTGATATGAGCGAGAATAGTACTCAATTAATTTGGGAGACGGATCCATGGTTCGGTACGAAATATACGATCTGTAACCTGCCAGATAAGCTAGGTGAGTATTTCCGGGCGGACGGTTCCGACCAGGGGGGCAATATGCCGGTTCCACCTCAGACGCCTAGCAGCATTGGCGTCGAAGCGGCGGCGGGAATGGCGGGAGCTAAAATGACTTCTCCTCGAAGCAAGAGCGGGAGGTCAGTGACGGCGAGCAAACACGTGGTTCAGGGTGGGACGAAGGGTCCGTCTCCAAGTTGTGCGGCAGCGGGTACGGAGGTGGATCGGTACCATTTGAAGCGTCATGGTTCTATTTGGGGTGCGGAATGTTTCGATACAAGTTTCTCGGTGCAGCAACATAATCGATATCTGCCTAAGGAAGAGGACTTGAAATTGCGACGTCTGGAATCTGCTTTCCGAATACCAGCGACATCTTTGACGGAGCATGAAACGGTCTCAGTTATAACACCATCTCAGACGTTGATGCGTGTTGGCGAGAATGAATTGCCCAAGAGTGTGCAGTTATACTTGCATCGACATACAACAGATGTGGCGGGATCTGTACAAGTCACCACACGTTTCTTCTTGCCTTGTTTGCAACCGACGGAGACAGATGTAGGCAAGATTTACACTCGCGGAACCATTACGGCGGCAGTTGGACGTAGCTGGGAAGATAGTGGGTTTCTAAGCAAGATGTTACTAGGCCGGATCATGTTGCGCTGTTTAGCTAACAGACTACGGGCAGTGAGTAACGAGGCGGCAGTGGCTGGTATCTCATTTGGAGTTAATCTGACGTCACCTATGAACGAGGGGCAGATGGCTCTGGAGTTGTCCATTTCGGGTTACTCAGGAAGTAATACACGAGATTTATTCCGTCATGTGTTCGAGTCATTGCTGGGTACCACAGAAGAGCAGTTGGGTGACATTACGTCGGCGTTGAGTGAAGTGAAGAGCTCGTTATCAGTGCAGATGCAGAACTGTAAGTATGATGGACGTTCGCAGCTTACACCTAATATGGGCTTGGTATTGATACCCGTATCCGTTCCCATTCCGTCCCAGCTGCGTGTGCTGGAGCAGATCGAGAAGAAGGACGTGCTCAATTTCATGGGATTCACAAGCGGCAAGTGGACAGCCAGCAAAATGTTCGGAGGCGCTACTATAGTGTGTGCTATCGGTGGTAATGTCAGCGTGGACGAAGCCGTGCACGATTGGATGGATGGCTGTCTTCTTACCCCTCTCAGGACGCGCAAAGTGGATCTCTCCGTCACACACACCGCCCTGACTGATCCGGAACGCGGTGAATCCGGTCACGGTGATGACAATGTGAAACGGCTACCATTCCATGTAGCGGTTCTCGACCTCGACCACGTGAGCCAACTCCTGCCTGATGTCGTCGACCGCAACAACGAGATCTGTCTGCATCAGACGCCTGGAGGCCAGAGTGGCCGTGGCGAAATGGTTGCCGGCAACGAGTACTTGTATGCGTACAACAACAATGACAACGGGCGCATCGTGCAGATAAGTGTGAATTGCGATACGGACGAGTCTAAGACAGGTTTATTGATTGTCTTGTTGAAGGCAATCGAGCAGGAGTTCTTCAGTTGGATTAGAGACGTGAACAACCTGGCTTACTACTTAAGTGTGACGTTTAAGACTGTAGGATTGGACGCGAGTGTGCTGTCATTTGCGATATGTTCCACCACAGCGTCATTGGAACAGTTGTTGTTATGTTCCCTTCAAGTAATCGATGCCCCACGTCGTCCATCGAGTCGAACAAAAATAAAGGTTGAGGACACACGTGTGTTTAAATCTCTTAGTCGCGTTTGGGAGAGCGAAGAGGCATACAATGACCTACGGGATAGTGTTGTCCATATGTTGCGTGAAGACTCGGATGTAGAGGGACTGGATAATCGGCATCGGGTTCTCATTGGAGGGCTTTTCAGCGGAGCACATGACTTTGATGCAAACGCCGAAATCGCAGACAATCTTCAAAATACTACTTACGAACAAATGCTAGACTTCATGGAAGATGTATTGAAACAACGTAGCCGACTTGTACAACTCTCATGCGATCCTAAAACCGCAGCACACTATGGACTTCAAGATGCAGAATATCATCAAGGTGTTAAGGCCGCAACATTCGGACCCAATAAGGCACTCAAGGAACTCGTTACCGCCGCCAGCCGCATAGATCAACGTACTTGGGTACAACTAAGAGACCCACGCTCTCTACATAGAATCATGTACAATCAAAATAAGACGACCAAAACCAACGCCAAGACCAAAGCAGAATTCGCAAGGAAGCCCAGAGCCTACAGACGTGGAACCATCGCCGTCAAGAAATAGGAACACTTGTTGTTGGCTACCGCAGCAAAACCTACATAGTCAGTTAGTTAGATACCGCAACAATACTTAGTTAGTTAGCTAGATACCTCAGTAACAGATAGTTACCTCAGTAACAGATAGTTTGTTGCTTACCACAGTAATAGGTAGTTAGTTACCAGCGCATATCCCAGCAGCCATTCGTGGCCTGGGGAGCATCCACTAGGAAAGCATCTGTCATGACCGAACACAAGCACACACGCGTGTGCGCCAGAGCGATAACATTTTTAACACACGTTTTGTGGTCGCCAGCCCGCCATAAAAGTTTGCCGCATGAACCGTAAAAAGTGCCCGCTGACCTCGTAGTCACGCCGACCTTGTAGTCAGGCTGACTTCGTAGTCAGGTTGGAACGCGATTGGGTGGGTAGGGAGCTATGGGTTTTCGGTCTACGGTTACTGCTACCCGTGAGAAGCTGGAGAGGACGGCTGTTGTTTTGAAGGGGTTGCTTTGTCGTCGTCTTCGCGAAGGGGGAGTGGGCGGTAGAGTGAGGCGGCGCATGGACGGCACTCGCTGTTCCTGCTGTTGCGCTAGCCGGACTTTGCTTTCGATGCAGTCGTTATTGTTCTGGGCGTTCTCCCTGGAATAACTTATTCGAGTCAGAGCTGCCATATGCCGAGAACCACTCGATTGCTTCTGATTCGAAGCCACCTGGTGCCCAACCTGATCCGCTGGCCGCCGGTCTGCTCTGTTGGCCGCCTGTCGTCTCTCATCCTGTCGTCTCTCATCCTGTCGTCTCTCATCCTGTCGTCTCTCATCCTGTCGTCTCTCATCCTGTCGTCTCTCTTCTCTGTCCGTCCCCAGTGGGTTCCGTGAGGCCGCGTTGCCGCGTCCCGCGTCACCACGTCCTGGGCCGACCTCTCCGCGTCCGGTACCATAGCTGATCTTTTTTGGCGGTCGAGGCGGTTCCGTCTCCTTGCGCTGCAACGGCTTCGGACTCGGGGCTTCCGACAGCCCGTCGTCCACCTCGTTCCGGACGCGCTGTCGGTCCGAGACTTGTGCCACTCCGGCTGCCTGTTGGCGGTTGGACGCTTCGTAGTCCGCGCCGTAAGGTCGTGCAGAACATCTTTGGTCGCTCTGGCCATGGTCGTCATAGCGACCTTGTTCGTCATAATTGCCTCGGCTGTCATAATCGCCCCGGCTGTCATAATCGCCCCGGTTGTCGCAAGGACCCCGGTTGTCGCAAGGACCCCGGTTGTCGCAAGGACCCCGGCTGCCATACCCGCCATGAGAGTCATACCCTCCGTGCGAGTCGTACCCGGCATGGGAGTCAGAATGTCCGTCACAATGTCCGTCATCAAGCCCATCATGACGTCCGTCATAACGCGGGTCATGACGCTTGTCACAATGGCCTTCGTAGTGGTTGCGATCGTCGTAGTTGCCGCGGCTGTCGTAGTGGTCCTGTCTCTCGCAACCAGCCCTAGAATCGTCGTATCGGAACCCAGTCCGCTCTGGTACAAGAGTCCCTGGCGTCAAGGAGCCCTGTGGCCTCCGGTCCGAACCAAGACTGTGACCCCGAGTGCTATCCGGTGCGACGATACGATGAGGATCCTTGACGTTGCCGGAAGTCTGTGCGAAGCTAGGGACGTGTTCCCCACGCGCATCCCGTCTTTCGACACAGCCGCTGTCGACACAGCCGCTGTTCTCTAACGAGTCTTCGTCGTCATGGAAAAAGGGGTACTCCGACCCGCCGTCATCGGCCAAATGTTCCGGAACATCTGTGAGCACCTCATCCTCCTCGTCATGCGATACCGTGTGCCGCATGACAATGCGGCCCATGCTGTCACCTCGCTCCCCGCCATCTTCCTCTGCAACACCCCCGTTGTTTTCTGTCGGTTCGTTTCCTCTCTTTTCACCTTGTCCTCTGACTACGCCTTGTCCCCTGCCTTGTGCTCTGACTACGCCTTGTTCTCTGTCTCCACTATCTCCGGCGTTAGTCTCTGTCTCGAGAGCTCGACAGCGATCTGGATCAGCGACGGAAGGGGCAGTCGAGGCAGCGGCGGAGAACTCCCCGAGGGTGATGGTGGCTTGTGAGTGGACTGCACCTGTGTCATGGTTGACGCAGTGTGCCCGGGGACTCCCGATCTTACTCAACGAACGCGCAACATCTGCCTTTAGATCCTTTTGATACCGATCCACAATTGTGGGCAACTTGTAGGTCTCAGCGAGTGCTACACGAACGTCACTTTGCTTAGATAACGCCACCAGGATAGGTAGCAAATGTAGCAACTCAGTATCATTCGGTTGTCCTGTGAAAGAGGACACAAAAATTCCATTCGTCACATTCAGACCGAAAGAGATCAAACGATTATCAATCACCACCGAGCTCTCCAACGACCTACCTGTACCATTCAAATCCTTAAAATAGATCTCACTCTCACCATATTGCGTGCAATGCTCTCGATACAACCTATGGCGAATACACTGTTCTACATCCAACTCATCCACAATCTAAATCAACAATCAATCTCCCACCACCCTCCCTCTCCCCTCCCCTCCCCCTCCCTCTCCCTCTCCCCCTCCTCTCCCCCTCCCCCTCCCCGAACATCACAGACGGTTTGAGTGGTGGCTTACAATATCCGCGTACAGCTTCACGCTGGCAGTATAAAGAACTAACTCGTAATACTGGCTGGCGATCCTGAGGAAATCGTGGGTCCAAGGCCGGAAGAACACACGGGCCTGTACGCTGCCGTCTGCGTCGGAGACGAAGCTGAGGTCGTGGGCCCGATTCCCGGGATCTGCATCGCCGAGTGCAGTGTGCACAAGTGTCTCGTCCAAGTCGATAAAGAGCGTCTTATTTAGTCCATCGGGGTCGGCGGGCGGTAGCAGGGGCCCGAGTGCATCATAGTCGAGTACCGGAGTCGGTGGAAGCTTAGTGATAAATTCCAAATCGTTCAAAACCTCGGGGCATACAGATGACCAATCGAATCGCTGTAATGACTCAAACTCCTCATCTGTCACTATATAACGTTCCGCCTCAATCGGCATAGGCGAAGCCATCGACGGTCTTCGCCGCCCTGACCAATTCTCTGGCCGATCACGCACGCCTGTATCTCGCACGCCCGGCATCTTCTCAAAAAACAAATCACCCCCCCAACAATCCCCCAGAACGAAACCACGCAAGAGTTCCGAACTGTACTCCAGCCAACAGTACACACCACCCGCAAACGAACCGCAAAAAAGGAGAACCTCAGCAGATTTCTGACGACCGATTTCTAGCCTGTTTTTTAACCGGCCACCCCGTCACGTTCGTTGGGTCATTTTGAAAGGCCGCTCGCTGCCTACCCAGAGCAGGTGGCTTAACGAAGCATAGCAGGTTGTTTGTTGTTGCAGTCAACATGTCTCCTTAGACGTGTGCGTGTCGTAGTAAGTTGTTTTTTTAAAAGGTTGGAAAGGGGATGTTTCGTTTATGCACAGCCGTGGAGGGCCCGGAATTGGAAGGGGAGGATGTCCAGTTACGGGAGCAGATAATGGTGGGCGCATCTCGGTATGCGGATGAGTTGATAATGCGTCGGCATCGAGTGTGTGGAGCGCGAAAGATCTTGATTGTGACGTGTACGGAGTCATGGGGCTATTCGCAAGGTAAGTTGAACCGATTGTTGGCAGACGTTGCGGCAACACATTTGGCTGCTGGTGGTTGCGAAGTGCGAATGTTTGAATGTACGGAAGTAAATAGCTCGCAATGGAATGCAGAACAGGAAGTTAAGAATATAGTTTGGGCAGATGCCATCATTTTCCAGTTCCCTGTATGGTGGTTTTCCCACCCCTGGGCCATGAAGAAGTGGTTTGATCGAGGTTGGCTGGTGGGGAAAGTGTGTGCTAATGATGGTCGCACACGTAAGGATCCAACCAAACGTTACGGTACTGGTGGACTACTCAACGACAAATTCTACATGATCTCCTCCACCTGGAATGCACCACAGCCTATCTTCCGTGACCCTGAAGGCATATTCTATGGTCTAGGCACCGATATGAGTCTTAACGCTGTACACGTCACAGGCAGTTTTACTGGCATGACAGCACTCGAATCCTTCAGCTGCCACGACGTCATGAAGGACCCGCAAATCGACGCCGACATCGACCGCTACAAGATACACCTCAACCGTGTATTCGACCTACATGCGACCACACCTACCCATCTCAATAAGATGTCTTCTGACCTCAAATCAGCCGCGCCCTCAAGTGAATCTTTTTTTGGCAATTAACTAACTCTATTGCTCGATACTCTATCATGCATGCTAGGGGGCCGACACTGCTGTAGATGATAATTTACTATGGCCAACACCCGTCAGTAGTCCGTTCCGATGGCCCTGGTCAGTACAGAGATTAGTGTTGACCAACATATACAGGCCCACCCACCAGTAAGTGTGCGGGCTAGACCCACCACGTTTTTTTCAAAGAAAAGCAACGCGATAGGGAACAGACGCTCACCATCAGCACAGGAAGGAAGAAGCAAAAAGACCCACCGAGAGTAACAGCACCTGGGCGCCCCTGACAACCGCTCCGGAAGGCGCCACTGTCAACCACTGGCCCAAGTCGACCGTTCGTTCGACGTGGTGGAACGTCCCCGGATAGAACACATATCAAGTGCAAATACATTGCGGGACTTGACCACCGGGGGCGGCTTGATCCCCAGACCCCGTCTTAATGCCACAGGCATCTTAACACTGTGCCTCCCGGTCTTCATGCCATACCTACGTATTAAATAGCCCATTTGGCCACCTCATTTTTTGTATGGCAATTATTACTTGGCATCAGAACTGCATGCGGCTTATTTTTTTTCCCCGCTGATATGGCTGATGGTCGATGACAGTGGATTGAAACAACAGTAAATTCACAGCTACCGTACATAGGGTGCGCACCGTGAGACCAGTCAAGAAGTCTGGAACCGCGCGCGCGCACCGAATCCGGTGATTCTCCGAAATTCACCGTTCTTTAGATTGCGTTCGTTAAAAGTCACGGATTTGAAGCATATTGCTTCGGAATGCAACTTGAGGTCTTCTGGACGGAAGGCGGAGCTGGTTGATAGGCTTTGCTCCGACCCGGTAATTGCTGGACAAGTGGTGGTCATAATACAGAGGATGTCAAAAGGCGAGTTTGTACCGGCCCCATTTTACCAGCACGAGCCGAAGCCGGCGGATTATTCAGGAGGGTAAGGATTTCTTGGCGATTGCACACACGTGTGCTGCACCCCCAAATTGGTCGTCCACCCCCAATTGGTCGTCCATGACGATAAAAGTTGTTTGTGACCGTTGTCCGGCATATTCAGCAGCGCCAAGCAATTTATCTGCCATGTTTAACCAGAAATGGGTTCCACCGCCTCCGCCGGCTCCGCCGGCTCCTCCTATTGCGTTGCCACCGACAATGTTTTATGTTTATAGGACTTCTCGGCAGCAGCAGAAGAAACGTCGACTAGAGACGCCGGCTACTCAAGTCAAGTGTATATGTAAATGTACTCCATCAGAGAGCCTGCGGGCGGATCCTGTAATTCACTGTTCGCGGTGCAATACGGCGTACCACGTCCGCTGCATGGGTTCTCCACCGCTGGGCTTTTCGTTTATATGCCCGCGGTGTCGACTGGAGTTGCTGGATCCGTTCTACCCGGTGGTGAAGGTATTACATTTGTTGCCACTGTTTGATGACTCTGAAGAGAGCAAGCGAGTGATGCCGCTACAATCGCCAAACATCCATGAGCTGAGGCGGAAAGGTTGCGAAGTATTCATTATTTGTTTTCGGCTGAATCATTGGGACAACATGTTGGTGCATGAGTGGCCGTTGACATTGGTTGCGACAGTGAACAATAACGTAGAGAAGATCAAGGAGCCGGAGTATGAGCATAAGCGTCGCGATTTGCCGATGAAGATAACGCCGTATCTCTTTGGAGAGACTCCGAATGAGATCAAGGTGGTAGCGCACAACTTTGCCAAAAGCGACCCGTGGGCGATCGCAGTTGTTCTCTCTCGGCAGGAAACGGTGGAGCAAATTTTGTCGAACGTGTTGGCACAGAATCGACTGCCATTTGACGAGTCGAGAAAGCTCATGCTGGCATACATCGACAAGTTCTTCGGCAAAGGTGGCACCGCCGACGACGAGATTGACATCGTAGACACTTCCTGTAAAGTGCGGCTTACCGATCCCATTACGCGAACACGAATTGACACACCCGTCCGAGGCCGAGAGTGCAAACACCTGCAGTGCTTCGATCTCAAAGCCTTTCTCACCGTTACCAAGAACAGTAAGGCCTTCGCCAATCGCTGGCGCTGCGTCGAATGCAACCGATGGACACGACCCAACGAACTTGTGGTAGACTCCTTCGTTCAATTCCTACTCCAATCCACCTCCGACGACACTGAAGCCGTCATCTTCAATGAACAAGGCGACTGGGAAGAACTCAAAATCGGCTACGAACCGGGATCCGTTTGCGATGATGAAGACCTGCACGACACTCACACCAAAGTCGAGCCACATACAATTGACCTGGTCGATCTCGACGACGACGACCTCTCTCCCATGCCTTCACCCGTCACCGAACCTTCTGCAGACAACGCCATCCCGACAGGCGCTGTCTCCGCCCCCAGAGGGGCAACCTCTGGAGGGGCAACCTCTGGAGATGCAGCCGAAGAGGCGCCGGTCGCAAGAGAACAATCTCACGCCGTGCTGGACATCCGCTCTAGTTCCGGCGCCAGCAGCTCCAACGCCATCAGTAGCCCCGTCAGTAGCCCCGTCATAGACTCACCCGCAGACCTAGTCGTAGACCCGGCTCTAGGCTCGGTGGTTGTAGAGGAGAAGACCGCTCAAAAATGGGAGCGTATCGAGCCGGAAACAGGCGAGCAGGAGGGAGCAGGTGACACGGATGGAATAGGAGAGGAAGGCAGATTAGTGGAGAGGGCAGTGGAGCTGGAGAGGGCAGTGAATGAGCCAAACCCGCCGCCGACAGAAGCCGCACCTGCTGCTTTTCTGGAGGAAATGCGCGGCACGCGCGAACCTAGCACAGGCGGCGAGCAAGTACTTTCACTTGACGAGCCTGCACCTTCCGATTCCAGAACGCAGACTGTTACAGCGCCCGAACAAGACGTCGTAGCAGGACAGGGTCTTGAGGAAGGACAGCAACCGCAAAGCCGACAGACTGCCGAAACCCGCACCGAGCAAAGTGGTGGACCAGGACCTGCGCTGTCTGAGCAAACCCAAGTGGAGACGATGCAGCAATGGTCGCCGTCTCCGGCCAAGGAACGGGTGCAACAGCCAACAGCACCAACGAGTGCCTCTCAAGTGAATGCATCTCCCACTAATGCATCTCCCACTAATGCATCACCCACTAATGCATCACCCACTAATGCGTCTTCCGTCAGTGCTCCATGCCGCTCGCCCGATGCGGCTTGGAGCATTGGTTCGCCGGTGAGCAGTTCACCTGCTGTAGCGCCGAATGTGTCCCGATTTTCACCGGGAGAGATGTCTGCCTGCTCCGATATTCCGAGTCCCCAAAATCTTGTATCGTCCATCGCTCACGAGAGTCGGTGGTCAGCCGACGCAGAAACCTTCGGAAACAACTCGTCACAGCAACCTTCTGGATGGAGTGGAATGACCGGTCAAAATAGCGGAACCAACGAAGAAAGCAACCAAGGAAATAATGGAGTGAGCAACTGGGGACTGGCGACCCACGGACCTCAAATGATGTCGCTAATAAATGATTCCGGTGTCCAACAACCTGGTGTCCAACAACCTGGTGTCCAACAACCTGGTGTCCAACAACCCGGTATCCAACAACAGGGCGGAGTGTTTCAGAGCTCTGGTGGTCTGGCGGCTTCCGCTTCCGTGATCCACGGCCAAGTGAATTACGGCGGTCAAGTGAATTACGGCGGCCCGACAGACCATGGGCAGGTCAGTCATTATTGTCAGGCCCAACCGGCCGGCCGGCCTGTCTCCTCCTCGACTGGTTACCAGTCGCTGGTCTTTCAACCGCCCCCTCCGCCACCCGTGAATGGACGGGGCCAGGGGCGAACCAAGGGCAAGCTAGGTCGACCGGGGTCATCGAACATGTACCCCGGCAAGGCACAGGGTCAAGTGCAAGGTCCAGTGCAGGAATATCACCACTCGGCAGCCGATGGTAGCTACCGTGTGGACTATACTACCTCGCAGCGCCCGCAAACTGAAAGCAGCGAGCGGTCTTATCCGGACGCGATATATCACCCAGAAGGCTCCTACCCCACAGACCCCGGAGGACAAGGCTATTCGGTTCAGCACCGACCAACCGTTTCTCAGCCACTGGCTTCTCAGTCGCTGGCTTCTCAGAAGCCTGTGCGGATGACACCGGGGTCCTACCCACCGTACCAGTCGTCATCACACCAGTCGGGATTCTACCACCAAGGGTCGTATCCGGCGGGGTCTTACCGAGCAGGGTCCTATCCAACCGGGTCTTACCCGTCAGGGTCCTACCCTGCCGGGTCCTACCCTGCCGGGTCCTACCAAGCTGGGCCCCCCTACCAGCCAGTCTCGTACTCCACCTCCTCTGGTCGACAGCCGGAAGCACCACGACTCGCGGAGAGCAGGCAACACGCGCCGTACTATACTTCTCACGGCGAGGAACAGAGCATCGACTTAGAGGACGAGGCAGCGGGTGTGGTCGATATGGCATTTGGTCCGGTAGCAGGAGAACGGCGACGTTTTTTGGGTCCTCCATGAATCTTCCTTCCTCTGGATAAATCGTCCTCTGGGTGTTGTCCATCTGGCTGGACTGTGGCTTATGGGAACGACTGAGACCTGTCGGCAGTCGGGTTTGGGGG